>NW_026736338.1:0-74000 GCF_949786415.1 Peromyscus eremicus | reverse complement strand
ACGTCTGTTCCCAGCAAGTACAGTGTATTGGACTGAAGAGGAGCTACAGTTCTCGTCAGTTTCCTAAGCAGAGTTGAACTAGATATGGCTCATGTGTTTAGGAAGCACAGTTCTTTTGTTCTGAGCAAGCTCACTGTTCTGGCCCTATAGGAAAAACAGTGGAGTAGAAGAGTGCTCTTTGCTCAAAAGCAGAGTGTGTTTCTTGTAAGGTGAGCTAGCGTTTGTTTCCCAGTCCTAAATGGAGTTGAATCACATGCAGTTTTTGGTCCTACAAGCAAGGGATGTTTTCTGGTAAGGAAAATAACTATTGTGCTCCCTTTGCCATAAACAGTACAAATAGCACTCGCGTCTGTTCCCAGCAAGTACAGTGTATTGGACTGAAGAGGAGCTACTGTTCTTGTCAGTTTCCTAAGCAGAGTTGAACTAGATATGGCCCGTGTGTGTAAAAAGCACAATTCTTTTGTTCTGATCAAGCTCACTGCTCGGACCTCATAGTTAACACAGTAGAGTAGAAGAGTGCTCTTTTCTCAAAAGCAGAATGTGTTTCTTGTAAGGTGAGCTAGCGTTTGTTTCCCAGTCCTAAATGGAGTTGAATCACATGCAGTTTCTGGTCCTACAAGCAAGAGTTGTTTTGTGGTAAGAAGAGTCACTATTGCGCTCCCATTGCCATACACAGGGCAAATAGCACTCGCATCTGTTCCCAGCATGTACAGTGTATTGGACTGAAGAGGATCTATTGTTCTTGTCAGTTTCCTAAGCAGAGTTGAACTACATATGGCCCGTGTGTGTAGGAAGCACATTTCTTTGTTCTGAGCAAGCTCACTGTTCAGACCCCATAGGAAACACAGTAGAGTATAAGAATGCTCTTTTCTCAGAAGCAGAGTGTGTTTCTTGTACGGCTGGCTAGTGTGTGTTTTGCAGTCAGACACGGAGTTGAATCTCATGCTGTTTCAGGTCCTACGAGCAAGAGTTGTTTTCTGGTAAGAGGAGTCAGTATTGCGCTCCCATTGCCATACACAGTGCAAGTAGGACTCGCGTCTGCTACCTGCAAGTACAGTGTATTGGACTGAAGAGGAGCTACTGTTCTTGTCAGTTTCCTAAGCAGAGTGGAACTAGATATGGCCCGTTTGTGTAGGAAGCACAGTTCTTTTGTTCAGAGCAAGCTCGCTGTTCTGGCACTATAGGAAACACAGTAGAGTAGAAGAGTGCTCTTTTCTCAAAAGCAGAGTGTGTTTGTTGTAAGGCGAACTAGCGTTTGTTTCCCAGTCCTAAATGGAGTTGAATCACATGCAGTTTCTGGTCCTACTAGCAAGAGTTGTTTTCTGGTAAGGAAAGTCACTATTGTGCTCCTTTTGCCATACACAGTGCAAATAGCACTCGTGTCTGTTAACAGCAAGTACAGTGTATTGGACTGAAGCGGAGCTACTGTTCTTGTCAGTTTCCTAAGCAGAGTTGAACTAGATATGGCCCGTGTGTGTAGGAAGCACAGTTCTTTAGGTCTGAGCAAGCTCACTGTTCTGGCCCTATAGGAAGCACAGTAGAGTAGAAGAGTGCTCTTTTCTCAAAAGCAGAGTGTGTTTCTTCTAAGGCGAGCAAGCGTTTGTTTCCAAGTCCTAAATGGAGTTGAATCACATGCAGTTTCTGGTCCTACGAGCAAGAGTTGTTTTCTGGTAAGAAGAGTCACTATGTGCTACCATTGCCATACACAGTGCAAAGAGCACTCACGTCTGTTCCCAGGAAGTTCACTGTATTGGACAGAATAGGAGCTACTGTTCTTGTCATTTTCCTAAGCAGAATTGAACTAGATATGGCCCGTGTGTGTGAAGCACAGTTCTTTTGTTCTGAACAAGCTCAAATTTCGGACCCCATAGGAAACACTGTAGAGTAGAAGAGTGCTCTTTTCTCAAAAGCAGAATGTGTTTCTTGTAAAGCTAGCTAGTGTTTGTTTCCCAGTCAGAAACGAAGTTGAATCACATGCAGTTTTGGTCCTACGAGCAAGAGTTGTTTTCTGGTAAGAAGAGTCACTATTGCGCTCCCACTGTCATACACAGGGCAAATAGCAGTGGCGTCTGTTCCCAGCATGTACAGTGTACTGGACTGAAGATGATCTACTGTTCTTGTCAGTTTCCTAAGCAGAGTTGAACTAGATATGGCCCGTGTGTGTAGGAAGCACAGATCTTTTGTTCTGAGCAAGCTCACTGTTTGGACCCCATAGGAAACACAGTAGAATAGAAGAGTGCTCTTTTCTCAAAAGCAAAGTGTGTTTCTTGTAAGGCGAGCTAGCGTTTGTTTTTCAGTCCAAAATGGAGTTGAATCACATGCAGTTTCTGGTCCTACGAGCAAGGGATGTTTTCTGGTAAGGAAAGTCACTATTGTGCTCCCTTTGCCATAAACATAGCAAATAGCACTCACGTATGTTCCAGCAAGTACAGTGTATTGGACTGAAGAGGAGCTACTGTTCTTGTCAGTTTCCTAAGCAGAGTTGAACTACATATGGCCCGTGTGTGTAGGAAGCACATTTCTTTGTTCTGAGCAAGCTCACTGTTCAGACCCCATAGGAAACACAGTAGAGTAGAAGAGTGCTCTTTTCTCAGAAGCAGAGTGTGTTTCTTGTACGGCTGGCTAGTGTGTGTTTTGCAGTCAGAAACGGAGTTGAATCACATGCAGTTTCTGGTCCTACGAGCAAGAGTTGTTTTCTGGTAAGAAGAGTCACTGTTGTGCTACCATTTCCATACACAGTGCAAATAGCACTCACGTCTGTTCCCAGCAAGTACAGTGTATTGGACAGAAGAGGAGCTACTGTTCTTGTCAGTTTCCTAAGCAGAGTTGAACTAGATATGGCCCGTGTGTGTGAAGCACAGTTCTTTTGTTCAGAGCAAGCTCAATTTTCGGACCCCATAGTAAACACAGTAGAATAGAAGAGTGCTCTTTTCTCAAAAGCAGAGTGTGTTTCTTGTAAAGTGAGCTAGCGTTTGTTTCCGAGTCCTAAATGGAGTTGAATCACATGCAGTTTCTGATCCTAGGAGCAAGAATTGTTTTCTGATAAGAAGAGTCACTATTGTGCTCCCATTGTCATATACAGGGCAAATAGCACTGGAGTCTGTTCCCAGCATGTACAGTGTATTGGAATGAAGAGGATCTACTGTTCTTGTCAGTTTCCTAAGCAGAATTGAACTAGATATAGCCCGTGTGTTTAGGAAGCACAGTTCTTTTGTTCTGAGCAAGCTCACTCTTTTGGCCCTATAGGAAACACAGTAGAGTAGAAGAGTGCTCTTTTCTCAAAAGCAGAGTGTGTTTCTTCTAAGGCGAGCTAGCTTTTGTTTCCCAGTCCTAAATGGAGTTGAATCACATGCAGTTTCTGGTCCTACAAGCAAGAGTTTTTTTGTGGTAAGAAGAGTCACTATTGTGCTCCCATTGTCATATACAGGGCAAATAGCACTGGAGTCTGTTCCCAGCATGTACAGTGTATTGGAATGAAGAGGATCTACTGTTCTTGTCAGTTTCCTAAGCAGAATTGAACTAGATATAGCCCGTGTGTTTAGGAAGCACAGTTCTTTTGTTCTGAGCAAGCTCACTCTTTTGGCCCTATAGGAAACACAGTAGAGTAGAAGAGTGCTCTTTTCTCAAAAGCAGAGTGTGTTTCTTCTAAGGCGAGCTAGCTTTTGTTTCCCAGTCCTAAATGGAGTTGAATCACATGCAGTTTCTGGTCCTACAAGCAAGAGTTTTTTTGTGGTAAGAAGAGTCACTATTGTGCTCCCTTTGCCATACACAGGGCAAAAAGCACTCGCGTCTGTTCGCAGCAAGTACAGTGTGTTGGACTGAAGAGGAGCTACTGTTCTTGTCAGTTTCCTAAGCAGAGTTGAACTAGATATGGCCCGTGTGTGTAGGAAGCACAGTTCTTTAGTTCTGAGCAAGCTCACTGTACGGACCCCATAGGAAACACAGTAGAATAGAAGAGTGCTCTTTTCTCAAAGCAGAGTGTGTTTCTTGTAAGGCAAGCTAGCGTTTGTTTCACAGTCCAAAATGGAGTTGAATCACATGCAGTTTCTGGTCCTACGAGCAAGGGATATATTCTGGTAAGGAAAGTCACCATTGTGCTCACTTTGCCGTAAACAGTGCAAATAGCACTCACGTCTGTTCCAAGCAAGTACAGTGCATTGGACTGAAGAGGAGCTACTGTTCTTGTCAGTTTCCTAAGCAGAGTTGAACTAGATATAGCCCGTGTGTGTAGGAAGCATAGTTCTTTTGTTCTGAGCAAGCTCACTGTTCTGACCCTATAGGAAAAACAGAAGAGTAGAAGAGTGCTCTTTTCTCAAAAGCAGAGTGTGTTTCTTGTAAGGTGAGCTGGCGTTTGTTTCCCAGTCCTAAATGGAGTTGAATCACATGCAGTTTTGGTCCTACGAGCAAGGGATGTTTTCTGGTAAGGAAAGTCACTATTGTGGTCCCTTTGCCATAAACAGTGCAAATAGCACTCCCGTCTGTTCCCAGCAAGTACAGTGTATTGGACTGAAGAGGAGCTACTGTTCTTGTCAGTTTCCTAAGCAGAGTTGAACTAGATATGGCCCGTGTGTGTAGGAAGCACAGTTCTTTTCTTCTGAGCAAGCTCACTGTTCGGACACCATAGTTAACACAGTAGAGTAGAAGAGTGGTCTTTTCTGAAAAGCAGAGTGTGTCTCTTGTAAGGCAAGCTAGCGTTTGTTTCCCAGTCATAAATGTAGTTGAATCACATGCAGTTTCTGGTCCTACGACAAGAGTTGTTTTCTAGCAAGAAGAGTCACTATAGTGCTCCCATTGTCATACACAGGGCAAATAGGACTCGTGTCTGTTCCTAGGATGTACAGTGTATTGGACTGAAGAGGATCTACTGTTCTTGTCAGATTCGTAAGCAGAGTTGAACTAGATATGGCCTGTGTGTGTAGGAAGTACACTTCTTTTGTTTTGAGCAAGCTCACTCTTCTGGCCCTATAGGAAACACAGTAGAGTAGAAGAGTGCTCTTTTCTCAAAAGCAGAATGTGTGTCTTGTAAGGCAAGCTAGTGTTTGTTTCCCAGTCCTAAATGGAGTTCAATCACATGCAATTTCTGGTCCTACGAGCAAGAGTTGTTTTATTGTAAGAAGAGTCACTATTGCGCTCCCATTGTCATACACAGGGCAAATAGCACTGGCGTCTGTTCCCAGCATGTAAAGTGTATTGGACTGAAGAGGATCTACTGTTCTTTTCAGTTTCCTAAACAGAGTTGAACTAGATATGGCCGGTGTGTGTAGGAAGCACAGTTCTTTTGTTCTGAGCAAGCTCACTGTTTTGGCCCTATAGGAAACACAGTAGAGTAGAAGAGTGCTCTTTTCTCAAAAGCAGAGTGTGTTTCTTGTAAGGCGAGCTAGCTTTTGTTTCCCAGTTCTAAATGGAGTTGAATCACATGCAGTTTCTGGTCCTACAAGCACGAGTTGTTTTGTGGTAAGAAGAGTCACTATTGTGCTTCCTTTGCCATCCACAGTGCAAATAGCACTCGCGTCTGTTCACAGCAAGTACAGTGTATTTGACAGAAGAGGATCTACTGTTCTTGTCAGTTTCCTAAGCAGAGTTGAACTAGATATGGCCCGTGTGTGTGAAGCACAGTTCTTTTGTTCTGAGCAAGCTCAATTTTCGGACCCCATAGTAAACACAGTAGAGTAGAAGAGTGCTCTTTTCTCAAAAGCAGAGTGTGTTTCTTGGAAGGTGAGCTATCATTTGTTTCCGAGTCCTAAATGGAGTTGAATCACATGCAGTTTCTGGTCCTACGAGCAAGAGTTGTTTTCTGCTAAGAAGAGTCACTATTGTGCTCCCTTTGTCATACACAGGGCAAATAGCACTGGCGTCTGTTCCAAGCATGTACAGTGTATTGGACTGAAGAGGATCTACTGTTCTTGTCAGTTTCCTAAGCAGAATTGAACTAGATATAGCCCGTGTGTGTAGGAAGCACAGTTCTTTTGTTCTGAGCAAGCTCACTGTTTTGGCACTATAGGAAACACAGTAGAGTAGAAGAGTGCTCTTTTCTCAAAAGCAGAGTGTGTTTCTTGTAAGGCAAGCTAGCTTTTGTTTCCCAGTCCTAAATGGAGTTGAATCACATGCAGTTTCTGGTCCTACAAGCAAGAGTTGTTTTGTGGTAAGAAGAGTCACTATTGTGCTCCCTTTGCCATACACAGGGCAAAAAGCACTCGCGTCTCTTCGCAGCAAGTACAGTGTGTTGGACTGAAGAGGATCTACTGTTCTTGTCAGTTTCCTAAGCAGAGATGAACTAGATATGGTCCGTGTGTGTAGGAAGCACAGTTCTTTTGTTCTGAGCAAGCTCACTGTACGGACCCCATAAGAAAAACAGTAGAATAGAAGAGTGCTCTTTTACAAAAGCAGAGTGTGTTTCTTGTAAGACAAGCTAGCATTTGTTTCCCAGTCCAAAATGGAGTTGCATCACATGCAGTTTCTGGTCCTACGAGCAAGGGATGTATTCTGGTAAGGAAAGTCACTATTGTGCTCACTTTGCCATAAACAGTGCAAATAGCACTCACGTCTGTTCTCAGCAAGTACAGTGTATTGGACTGAAGAGGAGCTACTGTTCTCGTCAGTTTCCTAAGCAGAGTTGAACTAGATATGGCTCGTGTGTGTAGGAAGCACAGTTCTTTTGTTCTGAGCAAGATCACTGTTCTGGCCCTACAGGAAACACAGAAGAGTAGAAGGGTGCTCTTTTCTCAGAAGCAGAGTGTATTTCTTGTAAGGCGAGCTAGTGTTTGTTTCCCAGTCCTAAATGGAGTTGAATCACATGCAGTTTCTGGTCCTACGAGCAAGAGTTGTTTTCTGGTAAGAAGAGTCACTGTTGTGCTTCCATTTCCATACACAGTGCAAATGGCACTCGCGTCTGTTCACAGCAAGTACAGTGTATTTGACAGAAGAGGAGCTACTGTTCTTGTCAGTTTCCTAAGCAGAGTTGAACTAGATATGGCCCGTGTGTGTGAAGCACAGTTCTTTTGTTCTGAGAAAGCTCAATTTTCGGACCCCATAGTAAACACAGTAGAGTAGAAGAGTGCTCTTTTCTCAAAAGCAGAGTGTGTTTCTTGGAAGGTGATCTATCGTTTGTTTCCGAGTCCTAAATGGAGTTGAATCACATGCAGTTTCTGGTCCTACAAGCAAGAGTTGTTTTGTGGTAAGAAGAGTCACTATTGTGCTCCCTTTGCCATACACAGGGCAAAAAGCACTCTCGTCAGTTCGCAGCAAGTACAGTGTGTTGGACTGAAGAGGATCTACTGTTCTTGTCAGTTTCCTAAGCAGAGTTGAAGTAGATATGGCCCGTGTGTGTAGGAAGCACAGTTCTTTTGTTCTGAGCATGCTCACTGTTCGGACACCATAGTTAACACAGTAGAGTAGAAGAGTGGTCTTTTCTGAAAAGCAGAGTGTGTCTCTTGTAAGGCGAGCTAGCGTTTGTTTCCCAGTTTTAAATGGAGTTGAATCACATGCAGTTTCTGGTCCTACAAGCAAGAGTTGTTTTCTAGTAAGAAGAGTCACTATTGTGCTCCCATTGTCATACACAGGGCAAATAGGACTCGTGTCTGTTCCCAGGATGTACAGTGTATTGGACTGAAGAGGATCTACTGTTCTTGTCAGTTTCCTAAGCAAAGTTGAACTAGATATGGCCCGTGTGTGTAGGAAGTACACTTCTTTTGTTCTGAGCAATTTCACTCTTCTGGCCCTATAGGAAACACAGTAGAGTAGAAGAATGCTCTTTTATCAAAAGTAGAATGTGTTTCTTGTAAGGCAAGCTAGCGTTTGTTTCCCAGTCCTAAATGGAGTTGAATCACATGCAGTTTCTGGTCCTACAAGCAAGAGTTTTTTTGTGGTAAGAAGAGTCACTACTGTGCTCCCTTTGCCATACACAGGGCAAATAGCACTCGCGTCTGTTCCCAGCAAGTACAGTGTATTGGATTGAAGAGGATCTACTATTCTTGTCAGTTTCCTAAGCAGAGTTGAACTAGATATGGCCCGTGTGTGTAGGAAGCACAGTTCTTTTGTTCTGAGCAAGCTCACTGTTCAGACACCATAGGAAACACAGTAGAATAGAAGAGTGCTCTTTTCTCAAAAGCAGAGTGTGTTTCTTGTAAGGCGAGCTAGCATTTGTTTCCCAGTCCAAAATGGAGTTGAATCACATGCAGTTTCTGGTCCTATGAGCAAGAGATGTATTCTGGTAAGGAAAGTCACTATTGTGCTCCCTTTGCCATAAACAGTGCAAATAGCACTCACGTCTGTTCCCAGCAAGTACAGTGTATTGGACTGAAGAGGAGCTACAGTTCTCGTCAGTTTCCTAAGCAGAGTTGAACTAGATATGGCTCGTGTGTGTAGGAAGCACAGTTCTTTTGTTCTGAGCAAGCTCACTGTTCTGGCCCTATAGGAAAAACAGTAGAGTAGAAGAGTGCTCTTTGCTCAAAAGCAGAGTGTGTTTCTTGTAAGGTGAGCTAGCGTTTGTTTCCCAGTCCTAAATGGAGTTGAATCACATGCAGTTTTTGGTCCTACAAGCAAGGGATGTTTTCTGGTAAGGAAAGTAACTATTGTGCTCCCTTTGCCATAAACAGTACAAATAGCACTCGCGTCTGTTCCCAGCAAGTACAGTGTATTGGACTGAAGAGGGGCTACTGTTCTTGTCAGTTTCCAAGCAGAGTTGAACTAGATATGGCCCGTGTGTGTAAAAAGCACAATTCTTTTGTTCTGATCAAGCTCACTGCTCGGACCTCATAGTTAACACAGTAGAGTAGAAGAGTGCTCTTTTCTCAAAAGCAGAATGTGTTTCTTGTAAGGTGAGCTAGCGTTTGTTTCCCAGTCCTAAATGGAGTTGAATCACATGCAGTTTCTGGTCCTACAAGCAAGAGTTGTTTTGTGGTAAGAAGAGTCACTATTGTGCTCCCTTTGCCATACACAGTGCAAATAGCACTCGCGTCTGTTCCCAGCAAGTACAGTGTATTGGACTGAAGAGGATCTACTATTCTTGTCAGTTTCCTAAGCAGAGTTGAACTAGATATGGTCCGTGTGTAGGAAGCACAGTTCTTTTGTTCTGAGCAAGCTCACTGTTCAGACACCATAGGAAACACAGTAGAGTAGAAGAGTGCTCTTTTCTCAAAAGCAGAATGTGTTTCTTGTAAGGCGAGCTAGCGTTTGTTTCCCAGTCCTAAATGGAGTTCAATCACATGAAGTTTCTGGTCCTACCAGCAAGAGATTTTTTATGGTAAGAAGAGTCACTATTGTGCTCCCATTGTCATACACAGGGCAAATAGCACTGGCGTCTGTTCCCAGCATGTACAGTGTATTGGACTGAAGAGGATCTACTGTTCTTGTCACATTCCTAAGTAGAGTTGAAGTAGATATGGCCCGTGTGTGTAGGAAGCACAGTTCTTTTGTTCTGAGCAAGCTCACTGTTCGGACCCCATAGGAAACAAAGTAGAATAGAAGTGTGCTCTTTTCTCAAAAGCAGAGTGTGTTTCTTGTAAAGCGAGCTAGCGTTTGTTTCCCAGTCCTAAATGGAGTTGAATCCCATGCAGTTTCTGGTCCTACGAGCAAGAGTTGTTTTCTGGTAAGAAGAGTCACTATTGCGCTCCCTTTGTCATACACAGGGCAAATAGCACTCGCGTCTGTTCCCAGCATGTACAGTATATTGGACTGAAGAGGATCTACTGTTCTTGTCAGTTTCCTAAGCAGAATTGAACTAGATATAGCCCGTGTGTAGGAAGCACAGTTCTTTTGTTCTGAGCAAGCTCACTGTTTTGGCCCTATAGGAAACACAGTAGAGTAGAAGAGTGCTCTTTTCTCAAAAGCAGAGTATGTTTCTTGTAAGGCGTGCTAGCTTTTGTTTCCCAGTCCTAAATGGAGTTGAATCACATGCAGTTTCTGGTCCTACAAGCAAGAGTTGTTTTGTGGTAAGAAGAGTCACTATTGTGCTCCCTTTGCCATACACAGGGCAAATAGCACTCGCGTCTGTTCCCAGCAAGTACAGTGTATTGGACTGAAGAGGATCTACTCTTCTTGTCAGTTTCCTAAGCAGAGTTGAACTAGATAAGGCCCGTGTGTGTAGGAAGCACAGTTCTTTTGTTCTGAGCAAATTCACTGTTCAGACACCATAGGAAACACAGTAGAATAGAAGAGTGCTCTTTTCTCAAAAGCAGAGTGTGTTTCTTGTAAGGCGAGCTAGCGTTTGTTTCCCAGTCCTACATGGAGTTGAATCACATGCAGTTTCTGATCCTAGGAGCAAGAGTTGTTTTCTTTTAAGAAGAGTCACTATTGTGCTCCCCTTTTCATACACAGGGCAAATAGCACTGGCGTCTGTTCCCAGCATGTACAGTGTATTGGACTGAAGAGGATCTACTGTTCTTGTCAGTTTCCTAAGCAGAGTTGAACTAGATATGGCCGGTGTGTGTAGGAAGCACAGTTCTTTTGTTCTGAGCATGCTCACTGTTTTGGCCCTATAGGAAACACAGTAGAATAGAAGAGTGCCTTCTTCTCAAAAGCAGAGTGTGTTTCTTATAAGGCGAGCCAGCTTTTGTTTCCCAGTCCTAAATGTGGTTGAATCACATGCAGTTTCTGGTCCTACAAGCAAGAGTTGTTTTCTAGTAAGAAGAGTCACTATTGTGCTCCCATTGCCATACACAGGGCAAATAGGACTCGTGTCTGTTCCCAGGATGTACAGTGTATTGGACTGAAGAGGATCTACTGTTCTTGTCAGTTTCCTAAGCAAAGTTGAACTAGATATGGCCCGTGTGTGTAGGAAGTACACTTCTTTTGTTCTGAGCAAGCTCACTCTTCTGGCCCTATATGAAACACAGTAGAGTAGAAGAGTGCTCTTTTCTCAAAAGCAGAATGTGTTTCTTGTAATGCAAGCTAGCGTTTGTTTCCTAGTCCTAAATGGAGTTGAATCACATGCAGTTTCTGGTCCTACAAGCAAGAGTTGTTTTATGGAAAGAAGAGTCACTATTGCGCTCCCATTGTCATACACAGGGCAAATAGCACTGGCGTCTGTTCCCAGCATATACAGTGTATTGGACTGAAGAGGATCTACTGTTTTTGTTAGATTCCTAAGTAGAGTTGAACTAGATATGGCCCGTGTGTGTAGGAAGCACAGTTCTTTTGTTCTGAACAAGCTCACTGTTCGGACCCCATAGGAAACAAAGTAGAATAGAAGAGTGCTCTTTTCTCAAAAGCAGAGTGTGTTTCTTGTAAAGCGAGCTAGCATTTGTTTCCCAGTCCTAAATGGAGTTGAATCCCATGCAGTTTCTGGTCCTCCAAGCAAGAGTTGTTTTCTGGTAAGAAGAGTCACTATTGTGCTCCCATTGTCATACACAGGGCAAATAGCACTCGCGTCTGTTCCCAGGATATACAGTGTATTGGACTGAAGATGATTACTGTTCTTGTCAGTTTCCTAAGCAGAGATGAACTAGATATGGGCCGTGTTTGTAGGAAGCACAGTTCTTTTGTTCTGAGCAAGCTCACTTTTCGGACCCCATAGGAAACACAGTGGAATAGAAGAGTGCTCTTTTCTCAAAATCAGAGTGTGTTTCTTGTAAGACAAGCTAGCGTTTGTTTCCCATAAAATGAAGGTGAATCACATGCAGTTTCTGGTCCTACAAGCAAGGGATGTTTTCTGGTAAGGAAAGTCACTATTGTGCTCCCTTTGCCATAAACAGTGCAAATAGCACTCGCATCTGTTCCCAGCAAGTACAGTGTATTGGACTGAAGAGGAGCTACTGTTCTTGTCAGTGTCCTAAGCAGAGTTGAACTGGATATGGCCCGTGTGTGTAGGAAGCACAGTTCTTTTGTTCTGAGCAAGCTCACTGTTCTGGCCCTATAGGAAACACAGAAGAGTAGAAGAGTGCTCTTTTCTCAGAAGCAGAGTTTATTTCTTATAAGGAGAGCTAGCGTTTGTTTCCCAGTCCTAAATGGAGTTGAATCACATGTAGTTTCTGGTCCTACGAGCAAGAGTTGTTTTCTGGTAAGAAGAGTCACTATTGTGCTACCATTGCCATACTCAGTGCAAATAGCACTCGCGTCTGTTCCCAGCAAGTACAGTGTATTGGACAGAAGAGGAGCTACTCTTCTTGTCAGTTTCCTAAGCAGAGTTGAACTAGATATGGCCCGTGTGTGTGAAGCACAGTTCTTTTGTTCTGAGCAAGCTCACTGTTTTGGCCCTATAGGAAACACAGTAGAGTAGAAGAGTGCTCTTTTCTCAAAAGCAGAGTGTGTTTCTTGTAAGGCAAGCTAGCTTTTGTTTCCCAGTCTTAAATGTAGTTGAATCACATGCAGTTTCTGGTCCTACAAGCAAGAGTTGTTTTCTAATAAGAAGAGTCACTATTGTGCTCCCATTGCCATACATAGGGCAAATAGGACTCGCGTCTGTTCCCAGGATGTACAGTGTATTGGACTGAAGAGGATCTACTCTTCTTGTCAGTTTCCTAAGCAAAGTTGAACTAAATATGGCCCGTGTGTGTAGGAAGTACACTTCTTTTGTTCTGAGAAAGCTCACTGTTCTGGCCCTATAGGAAACACAGTAGAGTAGAAGAGTGCTCTTTTCTCAAAAGCAGAGTGTGTTTCTTGTAAAGCGAGCTAGCGTTTGTTTCCCAGTCCTAAATGGAGTTGAATCCCATGCAGTTTCTTGTCCTACAAGCAAGAGTTGTTTTCTGGTAAGAAGAGTCACTATTGCACTCTCATTGTCATACACAGGGCAAATAGCACTCGCGTCTGTTCCCAGCATGTACAGTGTATTGGACTGAAGATGATCTACTGTTCTTGTCAATTTCCTAAGCAGAGATGAACTAGATGTGGCCCGTGTGTGTAGGAAGCACAGTTCTTTTGTTCTGAGCAAGCTCACTCTTCTGGCCTATAGGAAACACAGTAGAGTAATAGAGTGCTCTTTTCTCAAAAGCAGAGTGTGTTTCTTGTAAGGCGAGCTTGCGTTTGTATCCCAGTCCTAAATGGAGTTGAATCACATGCAGTTTCTGGTCATACGAGCAAGCGTTGTTTTCTGGTAAGAAGAGTCACTATTGCGCTCCTATTGTCATACACAGGGCAAATAGCACTGGCGTCTGTTCCCAGCATGTACAGTGTGTTGGACTGAAGATGATCTACTGTTCTTGTCACTTTCCTAAGCAGAGTTGAAGTAGATATGGCCCGTGTGTGTGAAGCAAAGTTCTTTTGTTCTGAGCAAGCTCACTGTTTTGGCCCTATAGGAAACACAGTAGAGTAGAAGAGTGCTCTTTTCTCAAAAGCAGAGTGTGTTTCTTGTAAGGCGAGTTGCATTTGTTTCCCAGGCCTAAATGGAGTTGAATCACATGCAGTTTCTGGTCATACGAGCAAGAGATGTTTTCTGGTAAGAAGAGTCACTATTGCGCTCCTATTGTCATACACAGGGCAAATAGCACTGGCGTCTGTTCCCAGCATGTACAGTGTGTTGGACTGAAGATGATCTACTGTTCTTGTCAGTTTCCTAAGCAGAGTTGAACTAGATATGGCCAGTGTATGTAGGAAGCACAGTTCATTTGTTCTGAGCAAGCTCACTGTTTTGGCCCTATAGGAAACACAGTAGAGTAGAAGAGTGCTCTCTTCTTAAAAGCAGAGTGTGTTTCTTATAAGGCGAGCTTGCTTTTGTTTCCCAGTCCTAAATGGAGTTGAATCACATGCAGTTTCTGGTCCTACAAGCAAGAGGTGTTTTCTAGTAAGAAGAGTCACTATTGTGCTCCCATTGCCATACACAGGGCAAATAGGACTCGCGTCTGTTCCCAGGATGTACAGTGTATTGGACTGAAGAGGATCTAATGTTCTTGTCAGTTTCCTAAGCAAAGTTGAACTAGATATGGCCCGTGTGTGTAGGAAGTACACTTCTTTTGTTCTGAGCAAGCTCACTCTTCTGGCCCTATAGGAAACACAGTAGAGTAGAAGAGTGCTCTTTTCTCAAAAGCAGAATGTGTTTCTTGTAAGGCGAGCTAGCGTTTGTTTCCCAGTCCTAAATGGAGTTCAATCACATGCAGTTTCTGGTCCTACAAGCAAGAGTTGTTTTGTGGTAAGAAGAGTCACTATTGTGCTCCCTTTGCCATACACAGGGCAAAAAGCACTCTCGTCAGTTCGCAGCAAGTACAGTGTGTTGGACTGAAGAGGATCTACTGTTCTTGTCAGTTTCCTAAGCAGAGTTGAAGTAGATATGGCCCGTGTGTGTAGGAAGCACAGTTCTTTTGTTCTGAGCATGCTCACTGTTCGGACACCATAGTTAACACAGTAGAGTAGAAGAGTGGGCTTTTCTGAAAAGCAGAGTGTGTCTCTTGTAAGGCGAGCTAGCGTTTGTTTCCCAGTTTTA
Source organism: Peromyscus eremicus (assembly GCF_949786415.1). Classification (NCBI taxonomy): domain Eukaryota; kingdom Metazoa; phylum Chordata; class Mammalia; order Rodentia; family Cricetidae; genus Peromyscus; species Peromyscus eremicus. Next base: position 59,650 of record NW_026736338.1, on the reverse strand, counting down.
AATGGAGTTGAATCACATGCAGTTTCTGGTCCTACAAGCAAGAGTTGTTTTCTAGTAAGAAGAGTCACTATTGTGCTCCCATTGTCATACACAGGGCAAATAGGACTCGTGTCTGTTCCCAGGATGTACAGTGTATTGGACTGAAGAGGATCTACTGTTCTTGTCAGTTTCCTAAGCAAAGTTGAACTAGATATGGCCCGTGTGTGTAGGAAGTACACTTCTTTTGTTCTGAGCAATTTCACTCTTCTGGCCCTATAGGAAACACAGTAGAGTAGAAGAATGCTCTTTTATCAAAAGTAGAATGTGTTTCTTGTAAGGCAAGCTAGCGTTTGTTTCCCAGTCCTAAATGGAGTTGAATCACATGCAGTTTCTGGTCCTACAAGCAAGAGTTTTTTTGTGGTAAGAAGAGTCACTATTGTGCTCCCTTTGCCATACACAGGGCAAATAGCACTCGCGTCTGTTCCCAGCAAGTACAGTGTATTGGATTGAAGAGGATCTACTATTCTTGTCAGTTTCCTAAGCAGAGTTGAACTAGATATGGCCCGTGTGTGTAGGAAGCACAGTTCTTTTGTTCTGAGCAAGCTCACTGTTCAGACACCATAGGAAACACAGTAGAATAGAAGAGTGCTCTTTTCTCAAAAGCAGAGTGTGTTTCTTGTAAGGCGAGCTAGCATTTGTTTCCCAGTCCAAAATGGAGTTGAATCACATGCAGTTTCTGGTCCTATGAGCAAGAGATGTATTCTGGTAAGGAAAGTCACTATTGTGCTCCCTTTGCCATAAACAGTGCAAATAGCACTCACGTCTGTTCCCAGCAAGTACAGTGTATTGGACTGAAGAGGAGCTACAGTTCTCGTCAGTTTCCTAAGCAGAGTTGAACTAGATATGGCTCGTGTGTGTAGGAAGCACAGTTCTTTTGTTCTGAGCAAGCTCACTGTTCTGGCCCTATAGGAAAAACAGTAGAGTAGAAGAGTGCTCTTTGCTCAAAAGCAGAGTGTGTTTCTTGTAAGGTGAGCTAGCGTTTGTTTCCCAGTCCTAAATGGAGTTGAATCACATGCAGTTTTTGGTCCTACAAGCAAGGGATGTTTTCTGGTAAGGAAAGTAACTATTGTGCTCCCTTTGCCATAAACAGTACAAATAGCACTCGCGTCTGTTCCCAGCAAGTACAGTGTATTGGACTGAAGAGGGGCTACTGTTCTTGTCAGTTTCCTAAGCAGAGTTGAACTAGATATGGCCCGTGTGTGTAAAAAGCACAATTCTTTTGTTCTGATCAAGCTCACTGCTCGGACCTCATAGTTAACACAGTAGAGTAGAAGAGTGCTCTTTTCTCAAAAGCAGAATGTGTTTCTTGTAAGGTGAGCTAGCGTTTGTTTCCCAGTCCTAAATGGAGTTGAATCACATGCAGTTTCTGGTCCTACAAGCAAGAGTTGTTTTGTGGTAAGAAGAGTCACTATTGTGCTCCCTTTGCCATACACAGTGCAAATAGCACTCGCGTCTGTTCCCAGCAAGTACAGTGTATTGGACTGAAGAGGATCTACTATTCTTGTCAGTTTCCTAAGCAGAGTTGAACTAGATATGGTCCGTGTGTAGGAAGCACAGTTCTTTTGTTCTGAGCAAGCTCACTGTTCAGACACCATAGGAAACACAGTAGAGTAGAAGAGTGCTCTTTTCTCAAAAGCAGAATGTGTTTCTTGTAAGGCGAGCTAGCGTTTGTTTCCCAGTCCTAAATGGAGTTCAATCACATGAAGTTTCTGGTCCTACCAGCAAGAGATTTTTTATGGTAAGAAGAGTCACTATTGTGCTCCCATTGTCATACACAGGGCAAATAGCACTGGCGTCTGTTCCCAGCATGTACAGTGTATTGGACTGAAGAGGATCTACTGTTCTTGTCACATTCCTAAGTAGAGTTGAAGTAGATATGGCCCGTGTGTGTAGGAAGCACAGTTCTTTTGTTCTGAGCAAGCTCACTGTTCGGACCCCATAGGAAACAAAGTAGAATAGAAGTGTGCTCTTTTCTCAAAAGCAGAGTGTGTTTCTTGTAAAGCGAGCTAGCGTTTGTTTCCCAGTCCTAAATGGAGTTGAATCCCATGCAGTTTCTGGTCCTACGAGCAAGAGTTGTTTTCTGGTAAGAAGAGTCACTATTGCGCTCCCTTTGTCATACACAGGGCAAATAGCACTCGCGTCTGTTCCCAGCATGTACAGTATATTGGACTGAAGAGGATCTACTGTTCTTGTCAGTTTCCTAAGCAGAATTGAACTAGATATAGCCCGTGTGTAGGAAGCACAGTTCTTTTGTTCTGAGCAAGCTCACTGTTTTGGCCCTATAGGAAACACAGTAGAGTAGAAGAGTGCTCTTTTCTCAAAAGCAGAGTATGTTTCTTGTAAGGCGTGCTAGCTTTTGTTTCCCAGTCCTAAATGGAGTTGAATCACATGCAGTTTCTGGTCCTACAAGCAAGAGTTGTTTTGTGGTAAGAAGAGTCACTATTGTGCTCCCTTTGCCATACACAGGGCAAATAGCACTCGCGTCTGTTCCCAGCAAGTACAGTGTATTGGACTGAAGAGGATCTACTCTTCTTGTCAGTTTCCTAAGCAGAGTTGAACTAGATAAGGCCCGTGTGTGTAGGAAGCACAGTTCTTTTGTTCTGAGCAAATTCACTGTTCAGACACCATAGGAAACACAGTAGAATAGAAGAGTGCTCTTTTCTCAAAAGCAGAGTGTGTTTCTTGTAAGGCGAGCTAGCGTTTGTTTCCCAGTCCTACATGGAGTTGAATCACATGCAGTTTCTGATCCTAGGAGCAAGAGTTGTTTTCTTTAAGAAGAGTCACTATTGTGCTCCCCTTTTCATACACAGGGCAAATAGCACTGGCGTCTGTTCCCAGCATGTACAGTGTATTGGACTGAAGAGGATCTACTGTTCTTGTCAGTTTCCTAAGCAGAGTTGAACTAGATATGGCCGGTGTGTGTAGGAAGCACAGTTCTTTTGTTCTGAGCATGCTCACTGTTTTGGCCCTATAGGAAACACAGTAGAATAGAAGAGTGCCTTCTTCTCAAAAGCAGAGTGTGTTTCTTATAAGGCGAGCCAGCTTTTGTTTCCCAGTCCTAAATGGAGTTGAATCACATGCAGTTTCTGGTCCTACAAGCAAGAGTTGTTTTCTAGTAAGAAGAGTCACTATTGTGCTCCCATTGCCATACACAGGGCAAATAGGACTCGTGTCTGTTCCCAGGATGTACAGTGTATTGGACTGAAGAGGATCTACTGTTCTTGTCAGTTTCCTAAGCAAAGTTGAACTAGATATGGCCCGTGTGTGTAGGAAGTACACTTCTTTTGTTCTGAGCAAGCTCAATCTTCTGGCCCTATATGAAACACAGTAGAGTAGAAGAGTGCTCTTTTCTCAAAAGCAGAATGTGTTTCTTGTAATGCAAGCTAGCGTTTGTTTCCTAGTCCTAAATGGAGTTGAATCACATGCAGTTTCTGGTCCTACAAGCAAGAGTTGTTTTATGGAAAGAAGAGTCACTATTGCGCTCCCATTGTCATACACAGGGCAAATAGCACTGGCGTCTGTTCCCAGCATATACAGTGTATTGGACTGAAGAGGATCTACTGTTTTTGTTAGATTCCTAAGTAGAGTTGAACTAGATATGGCCCGTGTGTGTAGGAAGCACAGTTCTTTTGTTCTGAACAAGCTCACTGTTCGGACCCCATAGGAAACAAAGTAGAATAGAAGAGTGCTCTTTTCTCAAAAGCAGAGTGTGTTTCTTGTAAAGCGAGCTAGCATTTGTTTCCCAGTCCTAAATGGAGTTGAATCCCATGCAGTTTCTGGTCCTCCGAGCAAGAGTTGTTTTCTGGTAAGAAGAGTCACTATTGTGCTCCCATTGCCATACAAAGGGCAAATAGCACTCGCGTCTGTTCCCAGGATATACAGTGTATTGGACTGAAGATGATTACTGTTCTTGTCAGTTTCCTAAGCAGAGATGAACTAGATATGGGCCGTGTTTGTAGGAAGCACAGTTCTTTTGTTCTGAGCAAGCTCACTTTTCGGACCCCATAGGAAACACAGTGGAATAGAAGAGTGCTCTTTTCTCAAAATCAGAGTGTGTTTCTTGTAAGACAAGCTAGCGTTTGTTTCCCATCCAAAATGAAGTTGAATCACATGCAGTTTCTGGTCCTACAAGCAAGGATGTTTTCTGGTAAGGAAAGTCACTATTGTGCTCCCTTTGCCATAAACAGTGCAAATAGCACTCGCGTCTGTTCCCAGCAAGTACAGTGTATTGGACTGAAGAGGAGCTACTGTTCTTGTCAGTGTCCTAAGCAGAGTTGAACTGGATATGGCCCGTGTGTGTAGGAAGCACAGTTCTTTTGTTCTGAGCAAGCTCACTGTTCTGGCCCTATAGGAAACACAGAAGAGTAGAAGAGTGCTCTTTTCTCAGAAGCAGAGTTTATTTCTTATAAGGAGAGCTAGCGTTTGTTTCCCAGTCCTAAATGGAGTTGAATCACATGTAGTTTCTGGTCCTACGAGCAAGAGTTGTTTTCTGGTAAGAAGAGTCACTATTGTGCTACCATTGCCATACTCAGTGCAAATAGCACTCGCGTCTGTTCCCAGCAAGTACAGTGTATTGGACAGAAGAGGAGCTACTCTTCTTGTCAGTTTCCTAAGCAGAGTTGAACTAGATATGGCCCGTGTGTGTGAAGCACAGTTCTTTTGTTCTGAGCAAGCTCACTGTTTTGGCCCTATAGGAAACACAGTAGAGTAGAAGAGTGCTCTTTTCTCAAAAGCAGAGTGTGTTTCTTGTAAGGCAAGCTAGCTTTTGTTTCCCAGTCTTAAATGTAGTTGAATCACATGCAGTTTCTGGTCCTACAAGCAAGAGTTGTTTTCTAATAAGAAGAGTCACTATTGTGCTCCCATTGCCATACATAGGGCAAATAGGACTCGCGTCTGTTCCCAGGATGTACAGTGTATTGGACTGAAGAGGATCTACTCTTCTTGTCAGTTTCCTAAGCAAAGTTGAACTAAATATGGCCCGTGTGTGTAGGAAGTACACTTCTTTTGTTCTGAGAAAGCTCACTGTTCTGGCCCTATAGGAAACACAGTAGAGTAGAAGAGTGCTCTTTTCTCAAAAGCAGAGTGTGTTTCTTGTAAAGCGAGCTAGCGTTTGTTTCCCAGTCCTAAATGGAGTTGAATCCCATGCAGTTTCTTGTCCTACAAGCAAGAGTTGTTTTCTGGTAAGAAGAGTCACTATTGCACTCTCATTGTCATACACAGGGCAAATAGCACTCGCGTCTGTTCCCAGCATGTACAGTGTATTGGACTGAAGATGATCTACTGTTCTTGTCAATTTCCTAAGCAGAGATGAACTAGATGTGGCCCGTGTGTGTAGGAAGCACAGTTCTTTTGTTCTGAGCAAGCTCACTCTTCTGGCCTATAGGAAACACAGTAGAGTAATAGAGTGCTCTTTTCTCAAAAGCAGAGTGTGTTTCTTGTAAGGCGAGCTTGCGTTTGTATCCCAGTCCTAAATGGAGTTGAATCACATGCAGTTTCTGGTCATACGAGCAAGCGTTGTTTTCTGGTAAGAAGAGTCACTATTGCGCTCCTATTGTCATACACAGGGCAAATAGCACTGGCGTCTGTTCCCAGCATGTACAGTGTGTTGGACTGAAGATGATCTACTGTTCTTGTCACTTTCCTAAGCAGAGTTGAAGTAGATATGGCCCGTGTGTGTGAAGCAAAGTTCTTTTGTTCTGAGCAAGCTCACTGTTTTGGCCCTATAGGAAACACAGTAGAGTAGAAGAGTGCTCTTTTCTCAAAAGCAGAGTGTGTTTCTTGTAAGGCGAGTTGCATTTGTTTCCCAGGCCTAAATGGAGTTGAATCACATGCAGTTTCTGGTCATACGAGCAAGAGTTGTTTTCTGGTAAGAAGAGTCACTATTGCGCTCCTATTGTCATACACAGGGCAAATAGCACTGGTGTCTGTTCCCAGCATGTACAGTGTGTTGGACTGAAGATGATCTACTGTTCTTGTCAGTTTCCTAAGCAGAGTTGAACTAGATATGGCCGGTGTATGTAGGAAGCACAGTTCATTTGTTCTGAGCAAGCTCACTGTTTTGGCCCTATAGGAAACACAGTAGAGTAGAAGAGTGCTCTCTTCTTAAAAGCAGAGTGTGTTTCTTATAAGGCGAGCTTGCTTTTGTTTCCCAGTCCTAAATGGAGTTGAATCACATGCAGTTTCTGGTCCTACAAGCAAGAGGTGTTTTCTAGTAAGAAGAGTCACTATTGTGCTCCCATTGCCATACACAGGGCAAATAGGACTCGCGTCTGTTCCCAGGATGTACAGTGTATTGGACTGAAGAGGATCTAATGTTCTTGTCAGTTTCCTAAGCAAAGTTGAACTAGATATGGCCCGTGTGTGTAGGAAGTACACTTCTTTTGTTCTGAGCAAGCTCACTCTTCTGGCCCTATAGGAAACACAGTAGAGTAGAAGAGTGCTCTTTTCTCAAAAGCAGAATGTGTTTCTTGTAAGGCGAGCTAGCGTTTGTTTCCCAGTCCTAAATGGAGTTCAATCACATGCAGTTTCTGGTCCTACGAGCAAGAGTTGTTTTATGGTAAGAAGAGTCACTATTGCGCTCCCATTGTCATACACAGGGCAAATAGCCCTCGCGTCTGTTCCGGGGATGTACAGTGTATTGGACTGAAGATGATCTACTGTTCTTGTCAGTTGCCTAAGCAGAGTTGAACTAGATATGGCCCGTGTGTAGGAAGCACAGTTCTTTGGTTCTGAGCAAGCTCACTGTTCTGGCCTATAGGAAACACAGTAGAGTAGAAGAGTGCTCTTTTCTCAAAAGAAGAGTGTGTTTCTTGTAAGGCAAGCTAGCGTTTGTTTCCCAGTCCAAAATGGAGATGAATCACATGCAGTTTCTGGTCATACGAGCAAGAATTGTTTTCTGGAAAGGAAAGTCACTATTGTGCTCCCTTTGTCATACACAGGGCAAATCGCACTCGCCTCTGTTCCCAGCAAGTACAGTGTATTGGACTGAAGAGGAGCTACTGCTCTTGTCAGTTTCGTAAGCAGAGTTGAACTAGATGTGGCCCGTGTGTGTAGGAAGCACAGTTCTTTTGTTCTGAGCAAGCTCACTGTTCGGACCTCATAGGAAACACAGTGGAATAGAAGAGTGCTCTTTTCTCAAAAGGAGAGTGTGTTTCTTGTAAGGCAAGCTAGCGTTTGTTTCCCAGTCCAAAATGGAGTTGAATCACATGCAGTTTCTGGTCCTACGAGCAAGGGATGTTTTCTGGTAAGGACAGTCACTATTGTGCTCGGTTTGCCATAAAGAGTACAAATAGCACTCGCGTCTGTTCCCAGCAAGTACAGTGTATTGGATTGAAGAGAAGCTACTGTTCTTGTCAGTTTCCTAAGCAGAGTTGACCTAGATATGGGCCGTGTGTGTAGGAAGCACAGTTCTTTTGTTCTGAGCAAGCTCACTGTTCTGGCCCTATAGGAAACACAGAAGAGTAGAAGAGTGCTCTTTTCTCAGAAGCAGAGTTTGTTTCTTATAAGGCGAAGTAGCGTTTGTTTCCCAGTCCTAAATGGAGTTGAATCACATGCAGTTTCTGGTCCTACGAGCAAGAGTTGTTTTCTGGTAAGAAGAGTCACTATTGTGCTACCATTGCCATACTCAGTGCAAATATCACTCGCGTCTGTTCCCAGCAAGTACAGTGTATTGGACAGAAGAGGAGCTACTGTTCTTGTCAGTTTCCTAAGCAGGCTTGAACTAGATACGGCCCGTGTGTGTAGGAAGCGCAGTTCTTTTGTTCTTAGCAAGCTCACTGTTCTGGCCCTATAGACAACACAGAAGAGTAGAAGAGTGCTCTTTTCTCAGAAGCAGAGTTTGTTTCTTGTAAGGCGAGCTAGCGTTTGTCTCCCAGTCCTAAATGGAGTTGAATTACATGCAGTTTCTTGTCCTATGAGCAAGAGTTGTTTTCTGGTAAGAAGAGTCACTATTGCGCTCCTATTGCCATACACAGTGCAAACAACACTCGCTACTGTTCTTTGCAAGTACAGTGTATTGGACAGAAGAGGAGCTACTGCTCTTGTCAGGTTCCTAGAGCAGAGTTCAACAAGATATGGCCCGTGTGTGTATAAAGCACAGTTCTTTTGTTCTGAGCAAGCTCACTTTTTGGACCCCATAGGAAACACCGTAGAGTAGAAGAGTGCTCTTTTCTCAAAAGCAGTGTGTATTTCATTAAGGCCAGCTAGCGTTTGTTTCCCAGACCTAAATGGAGTTGAATCACATGTAGTTTCTGATCCTAGGAGCAAGAGTTTTTTTCTGGTAAGAAGAGTCACTATTGCGCTCCCATTGTCATACACAGGGCAAATAGCACTGGCGTCTGTTCCCAGCATGTACAGTGCGTTGGACTGAAGATGATCTACTGTTCTTGTCAGTTTCCTAAGCAGAGTTGAACTAGATATGGCCCGTGTGTGTAGGAAGCACAGTTCTTTTGTTCTGAGCAAGCTCACTGTTCGGACCGCATAGGAAACACAGTAGAATAGAAGAGTGCTCTTTTCTCAAAAGCAGAGTGTGTTTCTTGTAAGGCGAGCTTGCGTTTGTTTCCCAGTCCTAAATGGAGTTGAATCACATGCAGTTTCTGGTCATACGAGCAAGAGTTGTTTTCTGGTAAGAAGAGTCACTATTGCGCTCCTATTGTCATACACAGGGCAAATAGCACTGGCGTCTGTTCCCAGCATGTACAGTGTGTTGGACTGAAGATGATCTACTGTTCTTGTCAGTTTCCTAAGCAGAGTTGAACTAGATATGGCCCGTGTGTGTAAAAAGCACACTTCTTTTGTTCTGATCAAGCTCACTGCTCGGACCTCATAGTTAACACAGTAGAGTAGAAGAGTGCTCTTTTCTCAAAAGCAGAGTGTGTTTCTTGTAAGGCGAGCTAGCGTTTGTTTCCCACTCCTAAATGGAGTTGAATCACATGCAGTTTCTGATCAAAGGAACAAGACTTGTTTTCTGGTAAGAAGAGTCGCTATTGCGCTCGAATTGTCATACACAGGGCAAATAGCACTGGCTTCTGGTCCCAGCATGTACAGTGTATTGGACTGAAGAGGATCTACTGTTCGTGTCAGTTTCCTAAGCAGAGTTGAACTAGATATGTCCGGGGTGTGGAGGAAACACAGTTCTTTTGTTCTGAGCAAGCTCACTGTTTTGGCCCTATAGGAAACACAGTAGAGTAGAAGAGTGCTCTCTTCTCAAAGGCAGAGTGTGTTTCTTATAAGGCGAGCTAGCTTTTGTTTCCCAGTCCTAAATGGAGATGAATCACATGCAGTTTCTGGTCCTACAAGCAAGAGTTGTTTTCTGGTAGGAAGAGTCACTATTGTGCTCCCATTGCCATACACATGGCAAATAGGACTCGCGTCTGTTCCCAGTATGTACAGTGTATTGGACTGAAGAGGATCTACTGCTCTTGTCAGTTTCCTAAGCAAAGTTGAACTAGATAGGGCCCGTGTGTGTAGGAAGTACACTTCTTTTGTTCTGAGCAAGCTCACTCTTCTGGCCCTATAGGAAACACAGTAGATTAGAAGAGTGCTCTTTTCTCAAAAGCAGAATGTGTTTCTTGTAAGGCGAGCTAGCGTTTGTTTCCCAGTCCTAAATGGAGTTCAATCACATGCAGTTTCTGGTCCTACGAGCAAGAGTTGTTTTCTGCTAAGAAGAGTCACTATTGCGCTCCCATTGTCATACACAGGGCAAATAGCACTGGCGTCTGTTCCCAGCATGTACAGTGTATTGGACTGAAGATGATCTACTGTTCTTGTCAGATTCCTAAGTAGAGTTGAACTAGATATGGCCCGTGTGTGTAGGAAGCACAGTTCTTTTGTTCTGAGCAAGCTCACTGTTCGGACCACATAGGAAACAAAGTAGAATAGAAGAGTGCTCTTTTCTCAAAAGCAGAGTGTGTTTCTTGTAAAGCGAGCTAGCGTTTGTTTCCCAGTCCTAAATGGAGTTGAATCACATGCAGTTTCTGGTCCTACAAGTAAGAGTTGTTTTCTGGTAAGAAGAGTCACTATTGCGCTCCCATTGTCATACACAGGGCAAATAGCACTCGCGTCTGTTCCCAGGATGTACAGTGTATTGGACTGAAGGTGATCTACTGTTCTTGTCAGTTTCCTAAGCAGAGTTGAACTAGATATGGCCCGTGTGTGTAGGAAGCACAGTTCTTTTGTTCTGAGCAAGCTCACTGTTCGGACCACATAGGAAACAAAGTAGAATAGAAGAGTGCTCTTTTCTCAAAAGCAGAGTTTGTTTCTTGTAAAGCGAGCTAGCGTTTGTTTCCCAGTCCTAAATGGAGTTGAATCACATGCAGTTTCTGGTCCTACAAGTAAGAGTTTTTTTCTGGTAAGAAGAGTCACTATTGCGCTCCCATTGTCATACACAGGGCAAATAGCACTCGCATCTGTTCCCAGGTTGTACAGTGTATTGGAATGAAGAGGAGCTACTGCTCTTGTCAGTTTCCTAAGCAGAGTTGAACTAGATATGGCTCGTGTGTGTAGGAAGCACAGTTCTTTTGTTCTGAGCAAGCTCACTGTTCTGACCCTATAGGAAATACCGTAGAGTAGAAGAGTGCTCTTTTCTCAAAAGCAGAGTGTGTTTCTTGTAAGGGGAGCTAGCATTTGTTTCCCAGTCCTAAATGGAGTTGAATCACATGCAGTTTTTGATCCTACGAGCAAGAGTTGTTTTCTGGTAAGGAAAGTCACTATTGCGCTCCCATTGCCATACACAGTACAAAGAGGACTCGCGTCTGTTCCCATCAAGTACAGTGTATTGGAGTGAAGAGGAGCTACTGTTCTTGTCAGTTTCCTAAGCAGAGTTGAACTAGATATGGCCCGTGTGTGTAGGAAGCACGGTTCTTTTCTACTGTAAGCTCACTGATCAAAACCATAGGAAACACAGTAGAGTAGAAGAGTGCTCTTTTCTCAAAAGGAGAGTGTGTTTCTTGTAAGGCAAGCTAGCGTTTGTTTCCCAGTCCAAAATGGAGTTGAATCACATGCAGTTTCTGGTCCTACGAGCAAGGGATGTTTTCTGGTAAGGACAGTCACTATTGTGCTCGGTTTGCCATAAAGAGTACAAATAGCACTCGCGTCTGTTCCCAGCAAGTACAGTGTATTGGATTGAAGAGAAGCTACTGTTCTTGTCAGTTTCCTAAGCAGAGTTGACCTAGATATGGGCCGTGTGTGTAGGAAGCACAGTTCTTTTGTTCTGAGCAAGCTCACTGTTCTGGCCCTATAGGAAACACAGAAGAGTAGAAGAGTGCTTATTTCTCAGAAGCAGAGTTTGTTTCTTATAAGGCGAAGTAGCGTTTGTTTCCCAGTCCTAAATGGAGTTGAATCACATGCAGTTTCTGGTCCTACGAGCAAGAGTTGTTTTCTGGTAAGAAGAGTCACTATTGTGCTACCATTGCCATACTCAGTGCAAATATCACTCGCGTCTGTTCCCAGCAAGTACAGTGTATTGGACAGAAGAGGAGCTACTGTTCTTGTCAGTTTCCTAAGCAGGCTTGAACTAGATACGGCCCGTGTGTGTAGGAAGCGCTGTTCTTTTGTTCTTAGCAAGCTCACTGTTCTGGCCCTATAGACAACACAGAAGAGTAGAAGAGTGCTCTTTTCTCAGAAGCAGAGTTTGTTTCTTGTAAGGCGAGCTAGCGTTTGTCTCCCAGTCCTAAATGGAGTTGAATTACATGCAGTTTCTTGTCCTATGAGCAAGAGTTGTTTTCTGGTAAGAAGAGTCACTATTGCGCTCCTATTGCCATACACAGTGCAAACAACACTCGCTACTGTTCTTTGCAAGTACAGTGTATTGGACAGAAGAGGAGCTACTGCTCTTGTCAGGTTCCTAGAGCAGAGTTCAACAAGATATGGCCCGTGTGTGTATAAAGCACAGTTCTTTTGTTCTGAGCAAGCTCACTTTTTGGACCCCATAGGAAACACCGTAGAGTAGAAGAGTGCTCTTTTCTCAAAAGCAGTGTGTATTTCATTAAGGCCAGGTAGCGTTTGTTTCCCAGACCTAAATGGAGTTGAATCACATGTAGTTTCTGATCAAAGGAGCAAGAGTTTTTTTCTGGTAAGAAGAGTCACTATTGCGCTACCATTGTCATACACAGGGCAAATAGCACTGGCGTCTGTTCCCAGCATGTACAGTGCGTTGGACTGAAGATGATCTACTGTTCTTGTCAGTTTCCTAAGCAGAGTTGAACTAGATATGGCCCGTGTGTGTAGGAAGCACAGTTCTTTTGTTCTGAGCAAGCTCACTGTTCGGACCGCATAGGAAACACAGTAGAATAGAAGAGTGCTCTTTTCTCAAAAGCAGAGTGTGTTTCTTGTAAGGCGAGCTTGCGTTTGTTTCCCAGTCCTAAATGGAGTTGAATCACATGCAGTTTCTGGTCATACGAGCAAGAGTTGTTTTCTGGTAAGAAGAGTCATTATTGCGCTCCTATTGTCATACACAGGGCAAATAGCACTGGCGTCTGTTCCCAGCATGTACAGTGTGTTGGACTGAAGATGATCTACTGTTCTTGTCAGTTTCCTAAGCAGAGTTGAACTAGATATGGCCCGTGTGTGTAAAAAGCACACTTCTTTTGTTCTGATCAAGCTCACTGCTCGGACCTCATAGTTAACACAGTAGAGTAGAAGAGTGCTCTTTTCTCAAAAGCAGAGTGTGTTTCTTGTAAGGCGAGCTAGCGTTTGTTTCCCAGTCCTAAATGGAGTTGAATCACATGCAGTTTCTGATCAAAGGAACAAGACTTGTTTTCTGGTAGGAAGAGTCGCTATTGCGCTCGAATTGTCATACACAGGGCAAATAGCACTGGCTTCTGGTCCCAGCATGTACAGTGTATTGGACTGAAGAGGATCTACTGTTCGTGTCAGTTTCCTAAGCAGAGTTGAACTAGATATGTCCGGGGTGTGGAGGAAACACAGTTCTTTTGTTCTGAGCAAGCTCACTGTTTTGGCCCTATAGGAAACACAGTAGAGTAGAAGAGTGCTCTTTTCTCAAAGGCAGAGTGTGTTTCTTATAAGGCGAGCTAGCTTTTGTTTCCCAGTCCTAAATGGAGATGAATCACATGCAGTTTCTGGTCCTACAAGCAAGAGTTGTTTTCTGGTAAGAAGAGTCACTATTGTGCTCCCATTGCCATACACATGGCAAATAGCACTCGCGTCTGTTCCCAGTATGTACAGTGTATTGGACTGAAGAGGATCTACTGCTCTTGTCAGGTTCCTAAGCAAAGTTGAACTAGATGTGGCCCGTGTGTGTAGGAAGTACACTTCTTTTGTTCTGAGCAAGCTCACTCTTCTGTCCCTATAGGAAACACAGTAGATTAGAAGAGTGCTCTTTTCTCAAAAGCAGAATGTGTTTCTTGTAAGGCGAGCTAGCGTTTGTTTCCCAGTCCTAAATGGAGTTCAATCACATGCAGTTTCTGGTCCTACGAGCAAGAGTTGTTTTCTGCTAAGAAGAGTCACTATTGCGCTCCCATTGTCATACACAGGGCAAATAACACTGGCGTCTGTTCCCAGCATGTACAGTGTATTGGACTGAAGATGATCTACTGTTCTTGTCAGATTCCTAAGTAGAGTTGAACTAGATATGGCCCGTGTGTGTAGGAAGCACAGTTCTTTTGTTCTGAGCAAGCTCACTGTTCGGACCACATAGGAAACAAAGTAGAATAGAAGAGTGCTCTTTTCTCAAAAGCAGAGTGTGTTTCTTGTAAAGCGAGCTAGCGTTTGTTTCCCAGTCCTAAATGGAGTTGAATCACATGCAGTTTCTGGTCCTACAAGTAAGAGTTGTTTTCTGGTAAGAAGAGTCACTATTGCGCTCCCATTGTCATACACAGGGCAAATAGCACTCGTGTCTGTTCCCAGGATGTACAGTGTATTGGACTGAAGGTGATCTACTGTTCTTGTCAGTTTCCTAAGCAGAGTTGAACTAGATATGGCCCGTGTGTGTAGGAAGCACAGTTCTTTTGTTCTGAGCAAGCTCACTGTTCGGACCACATAGGAAACAAAGTAGAATAGAAGAGTGCTCTTTTCTCAAAAGCAGAGTGTGTTTCTTGTAAAGCGAGCTAGCGTTTGTTTCCCAGTCCTAAATGGAGTTGAATCACATGCAGTTTCTGGTCCTACAAGTAAGAGTTTTTTTCTGGTAAGAAGAGTCACTATTGCGCTCCCATTGTCATTCACAGGGCAAATAGCACTGGCATCTGTTCCCAGGTTGTACAGTGTATTGGAATGAAGAGGAGCTACTGCTCTTGTCAGTTTCCTAAGCAGAGTTGAACTAGATATGGCTCGTGTGTGTAGGAAGCACAGTTCTTTTGTTCTGAGCAAGCTCACTGTTCTGACCCTATAGGAAATACCGTAGAGTAGAAGAGTGATCTTTTCTCAAAAGCAGAGTGTGTTTCTTGTAAGGGGAGCTAGCATTTGTTTCCCAGTCCTAAATGGAGTTGAATCACATGCAGTTTTTGATCCTACGAGCAAGAGTTGTTTTCTGGTAAGGAAAGTCACTATTGCGCTCCCATTGCCATACACTGTGCAAAGAGGACTCGCGTCTGTTCCCATCAAGTACAGTGTATTGGACTGAAGAGGAGCTACTGTTCTTGTCAGTTTCCTAAGCAGAGTTGAACTAGATATGGCCCGTGTGTGTAGGAAGCACGGTTCTTTTCTACTGTAAGCTCACTGATCAAAACCATAGGAAACACAGTAGAGTAGAAGAGTGCCCTTTTCTCAAAAACAGAGTGTGTTTCCCGTAAGGCGAGCTAGCATTTGTTTCCCAGTCCTAAATGGAGTTGAATCACATGCAGTTTCTGGTCCTACGAGCAAGAGTTGTTTTCTATTAAGAAGAGTCAATATTGTGCTCCCATTGTCATACACAGGGCAAATTGCACTGGCGTCTGTTCCCAGCATGTACAGTTTTTAGGACTGAACAGGATCTACTGTTCTTGTCAGATTCCTAAGCAGAATTGAACTAGATATGGCCATGTGTGTAGGAAGCACAGTTCTTTTGTTCTGAGCAATCTCACTATTCTGGCCCTATAGGAAACACAGTAGAGTAGAAGAGTGCTCTTTTCTCAAAAGCAGAGTGTGTTTCTTGTAAGGCGAGCTAGCGTTTGGTTCCCAGTCCAAAATGGAGTTGAATCACATGCAGTTTTTGGTCCTACGAGCTAGAGTTGTTTTTTGGTATGGAAAGTCACTATTGGGCTCCCATTGACATACACAGTGCAAATAGCACTCGCGTCTCTTCCCAGCAAGTACAGTGTATTGGACTGAAGAGGAGCTACTGTTCTTTTCAGTTTCCTAAATAGAGTTGAACTAGATATGGCCCGTGTGTGTAGGAAGCACAGTTCTTCTGTTCTGAGCAAGCTCACTGTTCGGACCCCATAGGAAACACTGTAGAGTAGAAGAGTGCTCTTTTCTCAAAAGCAGAGTGTGTTTCTTGTAAGGCGAGCTGGCATTTGTTTCGCAGTCCTAAATGGAGTTGAATCACATGCAGTTTCTGGTACTACGAGCAAGGGTTTTTTTCTGGTAAGAAGAGTCACTATTGAGCTCCCATTGTCATACACATGGCAAATAGCACTGGCATCTGTTCCCAGCATGTACAGTGTATTGGACTGAAGAGGATCTACTGTTCTTGTCAGTTTCCTCAGCAGAATTGAACTAAATATGGCTGTGTGTGTAGGAAGCACAGTTCGTTTGTTCTGAGTAAGCTCACTGTTCCGACCCTATAGGAAATTCCGTAGAGTAGAAGAGTGATCTTTTCTCAAAAGCAGAGTGTGTTTCTAGTAAGGGGAGCTAGCATTTGTTTCCCAGTCCTAAATGGAGTTGAATCACATGCAGTTTTTGATCCTACGAGCAAGAGTTGTTTTCTGGTAAGGAAAATCACTATTGTGCTCCCATTGCCACATACAGTGCAAAGAGGACTCGCGTCTGTTCCCATCAAGTACAGAGTATTGGACTGAAGAGGAGCTACTGTTCTTGTCAGTTTCCTAAGCAGAGTTGAACTAGATATGGCCCGTGTGTGTAGGAAGCACAGTTCTTTTGTACTGTAAGCTCACTGATCGAACCCATAGGAAACACATTAGAGTAGAAGAGTGCTCTTTTCTCAAAAGCAGAGTGTTTTTCTTGTAAGGCAAGGTAGCATTTGTTTCGCAGTCCTAAATGGAGTTGAATCACATGCAGTTTCTGGTACTACGTTCAAGAGTTTTTTTTTTCTGGTAAGAAGAGTCACTATTGAACTCCCATTGTCATACACAGGGCAAATAGCACTGGCTTCTGTTCCCAGCAAGTACAGTGTATTGGACTGAAGAGGAGCTACTGTTCTTGTCAGTTTCCTAAGCAGAGTTGAACTAGATATAGCCCGTGTGTGTAGGAAGCACAGTTCTTTTGTTCTGAGCAAGCTCACTGTTTGGACCCCAAAGGAAACACAGTAGAGTAGAAGAGTGATCTTTTCTCAAAAGCAGAGTGTGTTTCTTGTAAGGCGAGCTAGCGTTTGTTTCGCAGTCCTAAA
Organism: Peromyscus eremicus; assembly: GCF_949786415.1. Lineage (NCBI taxonomy): Eukaryota > Metazoa > Chordata > Mammalia > Rodentia > Cricetidae > Peromyscus > Peromyscus eremicus. Next base: position 43,113 of record NW_026736338.1, on the reverse strand, counting down.
TGAAGTTGAATCACATGTAGTTATTGATCCTAAGAGCAAGAGTTGTTTTCTGCTAATGAAAGTCACTATTGCGCTCCCATTGCAACACACAGTGCAAAGAGGACTCACGTCTGTTCCCATCAAGTACAGTGTATTGAACTGAAGAGGAGCTACTGTTCTTGTCAGTTTCCTAAGCAGAGTTGAACTAAATTTGGCCCCTGTGTGTAGGAAGCACAGTTCTTTTATTCTGAGCAAGCTGACTGTTCGGACCCCATAGGAAACACAGTAGAGTAGAAGAGTGCTCTTTTCTCAAAATCAGAGTGTGTTTCTTGTAAGGCGAGCTAGTGTTTGTTTCCCAGTCTGAAATGGAGTTGAATCCCATGCAGTTTCTGGTCCTACGAGCAAGAGATGTTTTCTGGTAAGAAGAGTCAATATTGCGCTCCCATTGCCATGTACAGTGGAAATAGCTCTCGCGTCTGTGCCCATCAAGTACAGTGTATTGGACTGAAGAGGAGCTACTGTTCTTGTCAGTTTCCTAAGCGGAGTTGAACTAGATATGGCCCTTGTGTGTAGGAAGCACAGATCTTTTGTTCTGAGCAAGCTCACTGTTCTGGCCCTAAAGGAAACACAGTAGAGTAGAAGAGTGATCTTTTCTCAAAAGCAAAGTGTGTTTCTTGTAAGGCAAGCTAGTGTTTGTTTCCCAGTCCTAAATGGAGTTGAATCACATGCAGTGTCTGGTCCTACGAGCAAGAGTTGTTTTCTGGTAAGAAGAGTCACTATTATGCTCCCATTGTCATACACAGGGCAAATAGCACTGGCGTCTTTTCCCAGCATGTACAGTGTATTGGACTGAAGAGGATCTACTGTTCATGTCAGTTTCCTAAGCAGAGTTGAACTAGATATAGTCAGTGTGAGTAGGAAGCACAGTTCTTTTGTTCTGAGCAAGCTCACTATTCTGTCCTTACAAAAAAACATTAGACTAGAAGAGTGCTCTTTTCTCAAAAGCAGAGAGTGTTTCTTGTAAGGCGAGCTAGCGTTTGTTTCCCAGTTATAAATGGAGTTGAATCACATGCAGTTTCTGGTCCTACGAGCAAGAGTTTTTTTCTGGTAAGAAGAGTCACTATTGCGCTCCCATTATCATACACAGGGCAAATAGCACTGGCGTCTGTTCCCAGCATGTACAGTGTATTGGACTGAAGAGGAGCTACTGTTCTTGTCATTTTCCTAAGCAGAGTTGAACTAGATATAGCCCGTGTGTGTAGGAAGCACAGTTCTTTTGTTCTGAGCAAGCTAACTATTCTGGCCCTATAGGAAACACAGTAGAGTAGAAGACTGCTCTTTTCTCAAAAGCAGAGTGTTTTTCTTGTAAAGCGAGCTAGTGTTTGTTTCCCAGTCCTAAATGGAGTTGAATCACATGCAGTTTCTGGTCCTACGAGCAAGAGTTGTTTTCTGGTAAGAAGAGTCACTGTTGTGCTCCCATTGTCATACACAGGGCAAATAGCACTGGCATCTGTTCCCAGCAAGTACAGTGTATGGGACAGAAGAGGATCTACTGTTCTTGTCAGTTTCCTAAGCAGAATTGAAATAGATATGGCCGTTTGTGTAGGAAGCACAGTTCTTTTGTTCTGAGCAAGCTCACTGTTCTGGCTCTATAGAAAACACAGTAGAATAGAAGAGTGATCTTTTCTCAAAAGCAGAGTGCGTTTCTTGTAAGGCGAGCTAGCGTTTGTTGCCCAGTCCTAAATGGAGTTGAATCACATGCAGTTTTTGATACTACGAGCAAGAGTTGTTTTCTGGTAAGGAAAGTCACTATTGAGCTCCCATTGCCATACATAGTGCAAATAGCACTCGCGTCTGATCCCAGCAAGTACACTGTACTGGACTGACGATGAGCTACTGTTCTTCTCAGTTTCCTAAGCAGAGTTGAACTAGATATGGCCCCTGTGTGTAGGAAGCACAGTTCTTTTGTTCTGAGCAAGCTCACTATTCTGGCCCTATAGGAACCACAGTAGAGTAGAAGAGTGTTCTTTTCTCAAAAGCAGAGTGTGTTTCCTGTAAGTCGAGCTAGCGTTTGTTTCACAGTCCTAAATGGAGTTGAATCACATGAAGTTTCTGGTCCTACGAGCAAGAGTTTTTTTCTTGTAAGAAGAGTCACTATTGAGCTCCCATTGTCATACACAGGGCAAACAGCACTGGCGTCTGTTCCCACCAAGTACATTGTATTGGACTGAAGAGGAGCTACTGTTCTTGTCAGTTTCCTAAGCAGAGTTGAACTAGATATAGCCCGTGTGTGTAGGAAGCACAGTTCTTTTGTTCTGAGCAAGCTCACTATTCTGGTCCTATAGGAAATACAGTAGAGTAGAAGAGTGCTCTTTTCTCAAAAGCAGAGAGTGTTTCTTGTAAGGCGAGCTAGCGTTTGTTTCCCGTCCTAAAAGGAGTTGAATCACATGCAGTTTCTGGTCCTACGAGCAATAGTTGTTTTTGGTAAGAAGAGTCACTATTTCGCTCCCATTGCCATATACAGTGCAAATAGCACTTGCGTCTGTTCCCAGCAAGTACAGTGTATGGCACTGAAGAGGATCTACTGTTCTTGTTAGTTTCCTAAGCAAAATTGAACTAGATATGGCCGTGTGTGTAGGAAGCACAGTTCTTTTGTTCTGAGTAAGCTCACTGTTCTGGCCCTATAGGAAACACAGTAGAGAAGAGTGATCTTTTCTCAAAAGCAGAGTGTGTTTCTTGTAAGGGGAGCTAGCATTTGTTTCCCAGTCCTAAATGGACTTGAATCACATGCAGTTTTTGATCCTACGAGCAAGAGTTGTTTTCTGGTAAGGAAAATCACTATTGCGCTCCCATTGCCACACACAGTGCAAAGAGGACTCGCGTCTGTTCCCATTAAGTACAGTGTATTGGACTGAAGAGGAGCTACTGTTCTTGTCAGTATCCTAAGCAGAGTTGAACTAGATATGGCCCCTGTGTGTAGGAAGCACAGTTCTTTTGTTCTGAGCAAGCTGACTGTTCGGACCCCATAGGAAACACAGTAGAGTAGAAGAGTGCTCTTTTCTCAAAAGCAGAGTGTGTTTCTTGTTAGGCGAGCTGGGTTTGTTTCCCAGTCTGAAATGGAGTTGAATCCCATGCAGTTTCTGGTCCTACGAGCAAGAGATGTTTTCTGGTAAGAAGAGTCACTATTGCGCTCCCATTGCCATGTACAGTGGAAATAGCTCTCGCGTCTGTTCCCATCAAGTACAGTGTATTGGACTGAAGAGTAGCTACTGTTCTTGTCAGTTTCCTAAGCGGAGTTGAACTAGATATGGCCCTTGTGTGTAGGAAGCACAGATCTTTTGTTCTGAGCAAGCTCACTGTTCTGGCCCTATAGGAAACACAGTAGAGTAGAAGAGTGATCTTTTCTCAAAAGCAAAGTGTGTTTCTTGTAAGGCAAGCTAGTGTTTGTTTCCCAGTCCTAAATGGAGTTGAATCACATGCAGTGTCTGGTCCTACGAGCAAGAGTTGTTTTCTGGTAAGAAGAGTCACTATTGTGCTCCCATTGTCATACACAGGGCAAATAGCACTGGCGTCTGTTCCCAGCATGTACAGTGTATTGGACTGAAGAGGATCTACTGTTCATGTCAGTTTCCTAAGCAGAGTTGAACTAGATATAGTCGGTGTGAGTAGGAAGCACAGTTCTTTTGTTCTGAGCAAGCTCACTATTCTGTCCTTACAAAAAAACATTAGACTAGAAGAGTGCTCTTTTCTCAAAAGCAGAGAGTGTTTCTTGTAAGGCGAGATAGCGTTTGTTTCCCAGTTATAAATGGAGTTGAATCACATGCAGTTTCTGGTCCTACGAGCAAGAGTTGTTTTCTGGTAAGAAGAGTCACTATTGCGCTCCCATTATCATACACAGGGCAAATAGCACTGGCGTCTGTTCCCAGCATGTACAGTGTATTGGACTGAAGAGGAGCTACTGTTCTTGTCATTTTCCTAAGCAGAGTTGAACTAGATATAGCCCGTGGCCCTATAGGAAACACAGTAGAGTAGAAGAGTGATCTTTTCTCAAAAGCAGAGTGCGTTTCTTGTAAGGCGAGCTAGCGTTTGTTGCCCAGTCCTAAATGGAGTTGAATCACATGCAGTTTTTGATACTACGAGCAAGAGTTGTTTTCTGGTAAGGAAAGTCACTATTGAGCTCCCATTGCCATACATAGTGCAAATAGCACTCGCGTCTGTTCCCAGCAAGTACACTGTACTGGACTGACGATGAGCTACTGTTCTTCACAGTTTCCTAAGCAGAGTTGAACTAGATATGGCCCCTGTGTGTAGGAAGCACAGTTCTTTTGTTCTGAGCAAGCTCACTATTCTGGCCCTATAGGAACCACAGTAGAGTAGAAGAGTGTTCTTTTCTCAAAAGCAGAGTGTGTTTCCTGTAAGTCGAGCTAGCGTTTGTTTCGCAGTCCTAAATGGAGTTGAATCACATGAAGTTTCTGATCCTACGAGCAAGAGTTTTTTTCTTGTAAGAAGAGTCACTATTGAGCTGCCATTGCCATACACAGGGCAAACAGCACTGGCGTCTGTTCCCACCAAGTACACTGTATTGGACTGAAGAGGAGCTACTGTTCTGGTCAGTTTCCTAAGCAGAGTTGAACTAGATATAGCCCGTGTGTGTAGGAAGCACAGTTCTTTTGTTCTGAGCAAGCTCACTATTCTGGTCCTATAGGAAATACAGTAGAGTAGAAGAGTGCTCTTTTCTCAAAAGCAGAGAGTGTTTCATGTAAGGCGAGCTAGCGTTTGTTTCCCGTCCTAAAAGGAGTTGAATCACATGCAGTTTCTGGTCCTACGAGCAAGAGTTGTTTTTGGTAAGAAGAGTCACTATTTCGCTCCCATTGCCATATACAGTGCAAATAGCACTTGTGTCTGTTCCCAGCAAGTACAGTGTATGGGACTGAAGAGGATCTACTGTTCTTGTTAGTTTCCTAAGCAAAATTGAACTAGATATGGCCGTGTGTGTAGGAAGCACAGTTCTTTTGTTCTGAGTAAGCTCACTGTTCTGGCCCTATAGGAAACACAGTAGAGAAGAGTGATCTTTTCTCAAAAGCAGAGTGTGTTTCTTGTAAGGGGAGCTAGCATTTGTTTCCCAGTCCTAAATGGACTTGAATCACATGCAGTTTTTGATCCTACGAGCAAGAGTTGTTTTCTGGTAAGGAAAATCACTATTGCGCTCCCATTGCCACACACAGTGCAAAGAGGACTCGCGTCTGTTTCCATCAAGTACAGTGTATTGGACTGAAGAGGAGCTACTGTTCTTGTCAGTATCCTAAGCAGAGTTGAACTAGATATGGCCCGTGTGTGTAGGAAGCACAGTTCTTTTGTACTGTAAGCTCACTGATCGAACCCATAGGAAACACATTAGAGTAGAAGATTACCCTTTTCTCAAAAGCAGAGTGTTTTTCTTGTAAGGCAAGCTAGCGTTTGTTGCGCAGTCGTAAGTGGAGTTGAATCACATGCAGTTTCTGGTCCTATGATCAAGAGTTTTTTTTCTGGTAAGAAGAGTCACTATTGCGCTCCCATTGTCATACACAGGGCAAATAGCACTCGCGTCTGTTCCCAGCATGTACAGCATATTGGACTGAAGATGATCTCCTGTTCTTGTCAGTTTCCTAAGTAGAGTTGAACTAGATATGGCCCGTGTGTGTAGGAAGCACAGTTCTTTTGTTCTGAGCAAGCTCACTCTTCTGGCCTATAGGAAACACAGTAGAGTAAAAGAGTGCTCTTTTCTCAAAAGCAGAGTGTGTTTCTTGTAAGGCAAGCTAGCGTTTGTTTCCCAGTCCAAAATTGAGTTGAATCACATGCAGTTTCTGGTCATACGAGCAAGAGTTGTTTTCTGGAAAGGAAAGTCACTATTGTGCTCCCTTTGACATACACAGGGCAAATCGCACTCGCCTCTGTTCCTAGCAAGTACAGTGTATTGGACTGAAGAGGAGCTACTGCTCTTGTCAGTTTCCTAAGCAGAGTTGAACTAGATGTGGACCGTGTGTGTAGGAAGCACAGTTCTTTTGTTTTGAGCAAGCTCACTGTTCGGACCCCATAGGAAACACAGTGGAATAGAAGAGTGCTCATTTCTCAAAAGGAGAGTGTGTTTCTTGTAAGGCAAGCTAGCGTTTGTTTCCCAGTCCAAAATCGAGTTGAATCACATGCAGTTTCTGGTCCTACGAGCAAGGGATGTTTTCTGGTAAGGAAAGTCACTATTGTGCTGTTTGCCATAAAGAGTGCAAATAGCACTCGCGTCTGTTCCCAGCAAGTACAGTGTATTGGACTGAAGAGGAGCTACTGTTCTTGTCAGTTTCCTAAGCAGAGTTGAAGTAGATATGGGCCGTGTGTGTAGGAAGCACAGTTCTTTTGTTCTGAGCAAGCTCACTGTTCTGGCCCTTTAGGAAACACAGAAGAGTAGAAGAGTGCTCTTTTCTCAGAAGCAGAGTTTGTTTCTTATAAGGCGAGGTAGCGTTTGTTTCCCAGTCCTAAATGGAGTTGAATCACATGCAGTTTCTGGTCCTACGAGCAAGAGTTGTTTTCTGGTAAGAAGAGTCACTATTGTGCTACCATTGCCATACTCAGTGCAAATAGCACTCTCGTTTGTTCCCAGCAAGTACAGTGTATTGGACAGAAGAGGAGCTAATGTTCTTGTCAGTTTCCTAAGCAGAGTTGAACTAGATATGGCCCGTGTGTGTAGGAAGCACAGTTCTTTTGTTCTTAGCAAGCTGAATGTTCTGGCACTATAGACAACACAGAAGAGTAGAAGAGTGCTCTTTTCTCAGAAGCAGACTTTGTTTCTTGTAAGGCGAGCTAGCATTTGTCTCCCAGTCCTAAATGGAGTTGAATTACATGCAGTTTCTTGTCCTATGAGCAAGAGTTGTTTTCTGGTAAGAAGAGTCACTATTGCGCTCCTATTGCCATACACAGTGCAAACAACACTCGCTACTGTTCTTTGCAAGTACAGTGTATTGGACAGAAGAGGAGCTACTGTTCTTGTCAGGTTCCTAGAGCAGAGTTGAACAAGATATGGCCTGTGTGTATAAAGCACAGTTCTTTTGTTCTGAGCAAGCTCACTGTTCGGACCACATAGGAAACAACGTAGAGTAGAAGAGTGCTCTTTTCTCAAAAGCAGAGTGTATTTCATTAAGGCCAGCTAGCGTTTGTTTCCCAGTCCTAAATGGAGTTGAATCACATGCAGTTTCTTGTCCTAAGAGCAAGAGTTGTTTTCTGGAAAGGAAAGTCACTATTGTGCTCCCTTTGCCATACACAGTGCAAATAGCACTCACGACTGTTCCCAGCAAGTACAGTTTATTGGACTGAAGAGGAGCTACTACTCTTGTCAGTTTCCTAAGCAGAGTTGAACTAGATATGGCCCGTGTGTGTAGGAAGCACAGTTCTTTTGTTCTGAGCAAGCTCACTGTTCTGGTTCTATAGGAAACACAGAAGAGGAGAAGAGTGCTCTTTTCTCAAAAGCAGAGTGAGTTTCTTGTAAGGTGAGCTAGCGTTTTTTTCCCAGTCTTAATGGAGTTGAATTACTTGCAGTTCCTTTTCCTATGAGCAAGAGTTGTTTTCTGGTAAGAAGAGTCACTATTGTACTCCTATTGCCATACACAGTGGAAACAACACTCGCTACTGTTCTTTGCAAGTACAGTGTATATGACAGAAGAGGAGCTTCTGTTCTTGTCAGTTTACTAAGCAGAGTTGAACTAGATATGGCCCGTGTGTATAGGAAGCACAGTTCCTTTGTTCTGAGCAAGCTCACTGTTCGGACCCCATAGGAAACACAGTAGAGTAGAAGAGTGCTCTTTTCTCAAAAGCAGAGTGTGTTTCTTGTAAGGCGAGCTAGCGTTTGTTTCACAGTCCTAAATGCAGTTGAATCACATGCAGTTTCTGATACTAGGAGCAAGAATTGTTTTCTGGAAAGAAGAGTAACTATTGCCCTCCCATTGTCATACACAGGGCAAATAGCACTGGCGTCTTTTCCCAGCATGTAAAGTGTATTGGACTGAAGATGATCTACTGTTCTTGTCAGTTTCCTAAGCAGAGTTGAACTAGATATGGCCCGTTTGTGTAGGAAGCACAGTTCTTTTGTTCTGAGCAAGCTCACTGTTCTGACCCCATAGGAAACACAGTAGAATAGAAGAGTGCTCTTTTCTCAAAAGCAGAGTGTGTTTCTTGTAAGGCGAGCTAGCGTTTGTTTCCCAGTCCTAAATGGAGTTGAATCACATGCAGTTTCTGGTCATACGAGCAAGAGTTGTTTTCTGGAAAGGAAAGTCACTATTGTGCTCCCTTTGCCATACACAGTGCAAATAGCACTCGCGTCTGTTCCCAGCAAGTACAGTGTATTGGACTGAAGAGGAGCAACTGCTCTTGTCAGTTTCCTAAGCAGAGTTGAACTAGATAATGCCCGTGTGTGTAGGAAGCACAGTTCTTTTGTTCTGAGCAAGCTCACTGTTCGGACCCCATAGGAAACACAGTAGAATAGAAGAGTGCTCTTTTCTCAGAAGCAGAGTGTGTTTCTTGTAAGGCGAGCTTGTGTTTGTTTACCAGTCCTAAATGGAGTTGAATCACATGCAGTTTCTGGTCATACGAGCAAGAGTTGTTTTCTGGTAAGAAGAGTCACTATTGCGCTCCTATTGTCATACACAGGGCAAATAGCACTGGCGTCTGTTCCCAGCATGTACAGTGTGTTGGACTGAAGATGATCTACTCTTCTTGTCAGTTTCCTAAGCAGAGTTGAACTAGCTATGGCCCGTGTGTGTAGGAAGCACAGTTCTTTTGTTCTGAGCAAGCTCACTGTTCGGACCCCATAGGAAACACAGAGGAATAGAAGAGTGCTCTTTTCTCAAAAGGAGAGTGTGTTTCTTGTAAGGCAAGCTAGCGTTTGTTTCCCAGTCCAAAATGGAGTTGAATCACATGCAGTTTCTGGTCCTACGAGCAAGGGATGTTTTCTGGTAAGGAAAGTCACTATTGTGCTCCTTTTGCCATAAAGAGTGCAAATAGCACTCGCGTCTGTTCCCAGCAAGTACAGTGTATTGGACTGAAGAGGAGCTACTGTTCTTGTCAGTTTCCTAAGCAGAGTTGAACTAGATATGGGCCGTTTGTGTAGGAAGCACAGTTCTTTTGTTCTGAGCAAGCTCACTGTTCTGGCCCTATAGGAAACACAGAAGAGTAGAAGAGTGCTCTTTTCTCAGAAGCAGAGTATGTTTCTTATAAGGCGAGGTAGCGTTTGTTTCCCAGTCCTAAATGGAGTTGAATCACATGCAGGTTCTGGTCCTACGAGCAAGAGATGTTTTCTGGTAAGAAGAGTCACTATTGAGCTACCATTGCCATACTCAGTGCAAATAGCACTCGCGTCTGTTCCCAGGAAGTACAGTGTATTGGACAGAAGAGGAGCTACTGTTCTTGTTAGTTTCCTAAGCAGAGTTGAACTAGATATGGCCCGTGTGTGTAGGAAGCACAGTTCTTTTGTTCTTAGCAAGCTCACTGTTCTGGCCCTATAGACAACACAGAAGAGTAGAAGAGTGCTCTTTTCTCAGAAGCAGAGTTTATTTCTTGTAAGGCGAGCTAGCGTTTTTCTCCCAGTCCTAAATGGAGTTGAATTACATGCAGTTTCTTGTCCTATGAGCAAGAGTTGTTTTCTGGTAAGAAGAGTCACTATTGCGCTCCTATTGCCATACACAGTGCAAACAACACTCGCTACTGTTCTTTGCATGTACAGTGTATTGGACAGAAAAGGAGCTACTGTTCTTGTCAGTTTCCTAAGCAGAGTTGAACTAGCTATGGCCCGTGTGTGTAGGAAGCACAGTTCTTTTGTTCTGAGCAAGCTCACTGTTTGGACCCCATAGGAAACACAGTGGAATAGAAGAGTGCTCTTTTCTCAAAAGGAGAGTGTGTTTCTTGTAAGGCAAGCTAGCGTTTGTTTCCCAGTCCAAAATGGAGTTGAATCACATGCAGTTTCTGGTCCTACGAGCAAGGGATGTTTTCTGGTAAGGAAAGTCACTATTGTGCTCCGTTTGCCATAAAGAGTGCAAATAGCACTCGCGTCTGTTCCCAGCAAGTACAGTGTATTGGACTGAAGAGGAGCTACTGTTCTTGTCAGTTTCCTAAGCAGAGTTGAACTAGATATGGGCCGTTTGTGTAGGAAGCACAGTTCTTTTGTTCTGAGCAAGCTCACTGTTCTGGCCCTATAGGAAACACAGAAGAGTAGAAGAGTGCTCTTTTCTCAGAAGCAGAGTATGTTTCTTATAAGGCGAGGTAGCGTTTGTTTCCCAGTCCTAAATGGAGTTGAATCACATGCAGGTTCTGGTCCTACGAGCAAGAGATGTTTTCTGGTAAGAAGAGTCACTATTGAGCTACCTTTGCCATACTCAGTGCAAATAGCACTCACGTCTGTTCCCAGCAAGTACAGTGTATTGGACAGAAGAGGAGCTACTGTTCTTGTCAGTTTCAAAGCAGAGTTGAACTAGATATGGCCCGTGTGTGTAGGAAGCACAGTTCGATTGTTCTTAGCAAGCTCACTGTTCTGGCCCTATAGACAACACAGAAGAGTAGAAGAGTGCTCTTTTCTCAGAAGCAGAGTTTATTTCTTGTAAGGCGAGCTAGCGTTTGTCTCCCAGTCCTAAATGGAGTTGAATTACATGCAGTTTCTTGTCCTATGAGCAAGCGTTGTTTTCTGGTAAGAAGAGTCACTATTGCGCTCCTATTGCCATACACAGTGCAAACAACACTCGCTACTGTTCTTTGCATGTACAGTGTATTGGACAGAAAAGGAGCTAGTGTTCTTGTCAGTTTCCTAAGCAGAGTTGAACTAGATATGGCCCGTGTGTGTAGGAAGCACAGTTCTTTTGTTCTGAGCAAGCTCACTGTTCGGACCCCCTAGGAAACACCGTAGAGTGGAAGAGTGCTCTTTTCTCAAAAGCAGAGTGTATTTCTTGTAAGGCCAGCTAGCGTTTGTTTCCCAGTCCTAAATGGAGTTGAATCACATGTAGTTTCTGATCCTAGGAGCAAGAGATTTTTTCTGGTAAGAAGAGTCACTATTGTGCTCCCATTGTCATACCCAGGGCAAATAGCACTGGCGTCTGTTCCCAGCATGTACAGTGTATTGGACTGAAGAGGATCTACTGTTCTTGTCAGTTTCCTAAGCAGAGTTGAACTAGATATGGGCCGTGTGTGTAGGAAGCACAGTTCTTTTGTTCTGAGCAAGCTCACTCTTCTGGCCTATTATAAACACATTAGAGTAGAAGAGTGTTCTTTTCAAAAGCAGAGTGTGTTTCTTGTAAGGCGAGCTAGCGTTTGTTTCCCAGTCCAAAATCGAGTTGAATCACATGCAGTTTCTGGTCCTACGAGCAAGAGTTGTTTTCTGGTAAGGAAAGTCACTATTGTGCTCCCTTTGCCATAAACAGTGCAAATAGCACTCGCGTCTGTTCCCAGCAAGTACAGTGTATTGGACTGAAGAGGAGCTACTATTCTTGCAGTTTCCTAAGCAGAGTTGAACTAGATATGGCCCGTGTGTGTAGGAAGCACAGTTCTTTTGTTCTGAGCAAGCTCACTGTTCTGGCCCTATTGGAAACACAGAAGAGTAGAAGAGTGCTCTTTTTTCAGAAGCAGAGTGTGTTTCTTGTAAGGCGAGCTAGCGTTTGTTTCCCAGTCCTAAATGGAGTTGAATCACATGCAGTTTCTGGTCCTACGAGCAAGAATTGTTTTCTGGTAAGAGAGTCACTAGTGTGCTACCATTGCCATACACAGTGCAAATAGCACTGGCATCTGTTCCCAGCAAGTAGAGTGTATTGGACTGAAGAGGAGCTACTATTCTTGCAGTTTCCTAAGCAGAGTTGAACTAGATATGGCCCGTGTCTTTAGGAAGCACAGTTCATTTGTTCTGAGCAAGCTCACTTTTCTGGCCCTATAGGAAACACAGAAGAGTAGAAGAGTGCTCTTTTTTCAGAAGCAGAGTGTGTTTCTTGTAAGGCGAGCTAGCTTTTGTTTCCCAGTCCTAAATGGAGTTGAATCACATGCAGTTTCTGGTCCTACGAGCAAGAGTTGTTTTCTGGTAAGAAGAGTCACTATTGTGCTCCTATTGCCATACACAGTGCAAAAAACACTCGCGACTGTTCTTTGCAAGTACAGTGTATTTGACAGTGAGGAGCTACTGTTCTTGTCAGTTTCCTAAGCAGAGTTGAACTAAATATGGCCCGTGTGTGTAGGAAGCACAGTTCTTTTGTTCTGAGCAAGCTCACTGTTCGGACCCCATAGGAAACACAGTAGAGTAGAAGAGTGCTCTTTTCTCAAAAGCAGAGTGTGTTTTTCTCGTAAGGCGAGCTAGCGTTTGTTTCCCAGTCCTAAATGGAGTTGAATCACATGCAGTTTCTGATCCGAGGAACAAGAATTGTTTTCTGGTAAGAAGAGTAACTATTGCCCTCCCATTGTCATACACAGGGCAAATAGCACTGGCGTCTGTTCCCAGCATGTACAGTGTATTGGACTGAAGAGGATCTACTGTTCTTGTCAGTTTCCTAAGCAGAGTTGATCTAGATATAGCCAATGTGTGTAGGAAGCACAGTTTTTTTGTTCTGAGCAAGCTCACTCTTCTAGCCTATAGGAAACACAGTAGAGTAAAAGAGTGCTCTTTTCTCAAAAGCAGAGTGTGTTTCTTGTAAGGAAAGCTAGCGTTTGTTTCCCAGTCCAAAATGGAGTTGAATCACATGCAGTTTCTGGTCATACGAGCAAGAGTTGTTTTCTGGAAAGGAAAGTCACTATTGTGCTCCCTTTGTCATACACAGGGCAAATCGCACTCGCCTCTGTTCCCAGCAAATACAGTGTATTGTACTGAAGAGGAGCTACTGCTCTTGTCAGTTTCCTAAGCAGAGTTGAATTAGATGTGGCCCGTGTGTGTAGGAAGCACAGTTCTTTTGTTCTGAGCAAGCTCACTGTTCGGAACCCATAGGAAACACAGTGGAATAGAAGAGTGCTCTTTTCTCAAAAGGAGAGTGTGTTTCTTGTAAGGCAAGCTAGCGTTTGTTTCCCAGTCCAAAATCGAGTTGAATCACATGCAGTTTCTTGTCCTACGAACAAGGGATGTTTTCTCGTAAGGAAAGTCACTATTGTGCTGTTTGCCATAAAGAGTGCAAATAGCACTTGCGTCTGTTCCCAGCAAGTACAGTGTATTGGACTGAAGAGGAGCTACTGTTCTTGTCAGTTTCCTAAGCAGAGTTGAACTAGATATGGGCCGTGTGTGTAGGAAGCACAGTTCTTTTGTTCTGAGCAAGCTCACTGTTCTGGCCCTTTAGGAAACACAGAAGAGTAGAAGAGTGCTCTTTTCTCAGAAGCAGAGTTTGTTTCTTATAAGGTGAGGTAGCGTTTGTTTCCCAGTCCTAAATGGAGTTGAATCACATGCAGTTTCTGGTCCTACGAGCAAGAGTTGTTTTCTGGTAAGAAGAGTCACTACTGTGCTACCATTGCCATACTCAGTGCAAATAGCACTCGCGTCTGTCCCAGAAAGTACAGTGTATTGGACAGAAGATTAGCTAATGTTCTTGTCAGTTTCCTAAGCAGAGTTCAACTAGATATGGCCCGTGTGTGTAGGAAGCACAGTTCTTTTGTTCTTAGCAAGCTCAATGTTCTGGCACTCTAGACAACACAGAAGAGTAGAAGAGTGCTCTTTTCTCAGAAGCAGACTTTCTTTCTTGTAAGGCGAGCTAGCGTTTGTCTCCCAGTTCTAAATGGAGTTGAATTACATGCAGTTTCTTGTCCTATGAGCAAGAGTTGTGTTCTGGTAACAAGAGTCACTATTGCGCTCCTATTGCCATACACAGTGCAAACAACGCTCGCTACTGTTCTTTGCAAGTACAGTGTATTGGACAGAAGAGGAGCTACTGTTCTTGTCAGGTTCCTAGAGCAGAGTTGAACAAGATATGGCCCGTGTGTGTATAAAGCACAGTTCTTTTGTTCTGAGCAAGCTCACTGTTCGGACCCCATAGGAAACACGTAGAGTAGAAGAGTGCTCTTTTCTCAAAAGCAGAATGTATTTCATTAAGGCCAGCTAGCGTTTGTTTCCCAGTCCTAAATGGAGTTGAATCACATGCAGTTTCTGGTCCTAGGAGCAAGAATTGTTTTCTGGTAAGAAGAGTAACTATTGCCCTCCCATTGTCATACACAGGGCAAATAGCACTGGCGTCTGTTCCCAGCATGTACAGTGTATTGGACTGAAGAGGATCTACTGTTCTTGTCAGTTTCCTAAGCAGAGTTGAACTAGATATAGCCAATGTGTGTAGGAAGCACAGTTGTTTTGTTCTGAGCAAGCTCACTCTTTTGCCCCTATATGAAACACAGTACAGTAGAAGAGTGCTCTTTTTCAAAAGCAGACTGTGTTTCTTGTAAGGTGAGCTAGCTTTTGTTTCCCAGTCCTAAATGGAGTTGAATCACATGCAGTTTCTGATCCTACGAGCAAGAGTTGTTTTCTGCTAAGGAAAGTCACTATTGTGCTCATTTTGCCATACACAGTGCAAATAGGACTCGCGTCTGCGACCTGCAAGTACAGTGTATTTGACTGAAGAGGAGCTACGGTTCTTGTCAGTTTCCTAAGCAGAGTTGAACTAGATATGGCCCGTGTGTGTAGGAAGCACAGTTCTTTTGTTCTGAGCAAGCTCACTGTTCGGACCTCATAGGAAACACAGTAGAATAGAAGAGTGCTCTTTTCTCAAAAGCAGAGTGTGTTTCTTGTAAGGCGAGCTAGCATTTGTTTCCCAGTCCAAAATCGAGTTGAATCACATGCAGTTTCTGGTCCTACGAGCAAGGGATGTTTTCTGGTAAGGAAAGTCACTATTGTGCTCCCTTTGCCATAAACAGTGCAAATAGCACTCGCGTCTGTTCCCAGCAAGTACAGTGTATTGGACTGAAGAGGAGCTACTATTCTTGCAGTTTCCTAAGCAGAGTTGAACTAGATATGGCCCATGTGTGTAGGAAGCACAGTTCTTTTGTTCTGAGCAAGCTCACTGTTCTGGCCCTATAGGAAACACAGAAGAGTAGAAGAGTGCTCTTTTTTCAGAAGCATAGTGTGTTTCTTGTAAGGCGAGCTAGCGTTTGTTTCCCAGTCCTAAATGGAGTTGAATCACATGCAGTTTCTGGTCCTAAGAGCAAGAGTTGTTTTCTGGTAAGAAGAGTCACTATTGTGCTACCATTGCCATACACAGTGCAAATAGCACTCGCGTCTGTTCCCAGCAACTACAGTGTATTGGACTGAAGAGGAGCTACTATTCTTGCAGTTTCCTAAGCAGAGTTGAACCAGATATGGCCCGTGTGTGTAGGAAGCACAGTTCTTTTGTTCTGAGCAAGCTCACTGTTCTGGCCCTATAGGAAACACAGAAGAGTAGAAGAGTGCTCTTTTTTCAGAAGCAGAGTGTGTTTCTTGTAAGGCGAGCTAGCGTTTGTTTCCCAGTCCTAAATGGAGTTGAATCACATGCAGTTTCTGGTCCTACGAGCAAGAGTTGTTTTCTGGTAAGAAGAGTCACTATTGTGCTACCATTGCCATACACAGTGCAAATAGCACTCGCGTCTGTTCCCAGCAAGTACAGTGTATTGGAAAGAAGAGGAGCTACTGTTCTTGTCAGTTTCCTAAGAAGAGTTGAACTAGATATGGCCTGTGTGTGTGAAGCACAGTTCTTTTGTTCTGAGCAAGCTCAATTTTCAGACCCCGTAGCAAACACAGTAGAGTAGAAGAGTGCTCTTTTCTCAAAAGCAGAGTGTGTTTCTTGTAAGGCTAGCTAGTGTTTGTTTCCCAGTCCTAAATGGAGTTGAATCACATGCAGTTTTTGGTCCTTTGAGCAAGGGATGTTTTCTGGTAAGGAAAGTCACTATTGTGCTCCCTTTGCCATAAACAGTGCAAATAGCACTCGCGTCTGTTCCCAGCAAGTACAGTGTATTGGACTGAAGAGGAGGTACTGTTCTTGTCAGTTTCCTAAGCAGAGTTGAACGAGATAGGGCCCGTGTGTGTAGGAAGCACAGTTCTTTTGTTCTGAGCAAGCTCAATGTTCTGGTCCTATAGGAAACACAGAAGAGGAGAAGAGTGCTCTTTTCTCAAAAGCAGAGTGTGTTTCTTGTAAGGTGAGCTAGCGTTTGTTTCCCAGTCCTAAATGGAGTTGAATTACTTGCAGTTCCTTGTCCTATGAGCAAGAGTTGTTTTCTGGTAAGAGGAGTCACTATTGTACTCCTATTGTCATACACAGTGCAAACAACACTCGCTACTGTTCTTTGCAAGTACAGTGTATTTGACAGAAGAGAAGCTACTGTTCTTGTCAGTTTCCTAAGCAGAGTTGAACTAGATATGGCCCGTGTGTGTAGGAAGCACAGTTCTTTTGTTCTGAGCAAGCTCACTGTTCGGACCCCATAGGAAACACAGTAGAGTAGAAGAGTGCTCTTTTCGCAAAAGCAGAGTTTGTTTCTTGTAAGGCGAGCTAGCTTTTGTTTCCCAGTCCTAAATGGATTTGAATCACATGCAATTTCTGATCCTAGGAGCAAGAATTGTTTTCTGGAAAGAAGAGTTACTATTGCCCTCCCATTGTCATTCACAGGGCAAATAGCACTGGCGTTAGTTCCCAGCATGTACAGTGTATTGGACTGAAGAGGATCTACTGTTCTTGTCAGTTTCCTAAGCAGAGTTGAACTAGATTTAGCCAATGTGTGTAGGAAGCACAGTTCTTTTGTTCTGAGCCAGCTCACTCTTTTGCCCCTATCGGAAACACAGTAGAGTAGAAGAGTGCTCTTTTCTCAAAAGCAGACTGTGTTTCTTGTAAGGCGAGCTAGCTTTTGTTTCCCAGTCCTAAATAGAGTTGAATCACATGCAGTTTCTGGTCCTACAAGCAAGAGTTGTTTTCTGGTAAGAAGAGTCACTATTGTGCTCCCTTTGCCATACACAGGGCAAATAGCACTGGCGTCTATTCCCAGCATGTAAAGTGTATTGGACTGAAGATGATCTACTGTTCTTGTCAGTTTCCTAAGCAGAGTTGAACTAGATATGGCCCGTTTGTGTAGGAAGCACAGTTCTTTTGTTCTGAGCAAGCTCACTGTTCTGACCCTATAGGAAACACAGTAGAATAGAAGAGTGCTCTGTTCTCCAAAGCAGAGAGTGTTTCTTTAAGGCGAGCTTGCGTTTGTTTCCCAGTCCTAAATGGAGTTGAATCACATGCAGTTTCTGGTCATACGAGCAAGAGTTGTTTTCTGGAAAGAAAAGTCACTATTGTGCTCCCTTTGCCATACACAGTGCAAATAGCACTCGCGTCTGTTCCCAGCAGGTACAGTGTATCGGACTGAAGAGGAGCAACTGCTCTTGTCAGTTTCCTAAGCAGAGTTGAACTAGATATTGCCCGTGTGTGTAGGAAGCACAGTTCTTTTGTTCTGAGCAAACTCACTGTTCGGACCCCATAGGAAACACAGTAGAATAGAAGAGTGCTCTTTTCTCAGAAGCAGAGTGTGTTTCTTGTAAGGCGAGCTTGCGTTTTTTTACCAGTCCTAAATGGAGTTGAATCACATGCAGTTTCTGGTCATACGAGCAAGAGTTGTTTTCTGGTAAGAAGAGTCACTATTGCGCTCCTATTGTCATACACAGGGCATATAGCACTGGCGTCTGTTCCCAGCATGTACAGTGTGTTGGACTGAAGATGATCTACTCTTCTTGTCAGTTTCCTAAGCAGAGTTGAACTAGCTATGGCCCGTGTGTGTAGGAAGCACAGTTCATTTTTTCTGAGCAAGCTCACTGTTCGGACCCCATAGGAAACACAGTGGAATAGAAGAGTGCTCTTTTCTCAAAAGGAGAGTGTGTTTCTTGTAAGGCAAGCTAGCGTTTGTTTCCCAGTCTGAAATGGAGTTAAATCACATGCAGTTTCTGGTCCTATGGGCAAGGGATGTTTTCTGGTAAGGAAAGTCACTATTGTGCTCCGTTTGCCATAAACAGTGCAAATAGCTCTCGCGTCTGTTCCCAGCAAGTACAGTGTATTGGACTGAAGAGGAGCTACTGTTCTTGTGAGTTTCCTAAGCAGAGTTGAACTAGATATGGGCCGTGTGTGTAGGAAGCACAGTTCTTTTGTTCTGAGCAAGCTCACTGTTCTGGTCCTATAGGAAACACAGAAGAGAAGAAGAGTGCTCTTTTCTCAGAAGCAGAGTGTGTTTCTTATAAGGCGAGGTAGCGTTTGTTTCCCAGTCCTAAATGGAGTTGAATCACATGCAGTTTCTGGTCCTACGAGCAAGAGATGTTTTCTGGTAAGAAGAGTCACTATTGAGCTACCATTGCCATACTCAGTGCAAATAGCACTCGTGTCTGTTCCCAGCAAGTACAGTGTATTGAACAGAAGAGGAGCTACTGTTCTTGTCAGTTTCCTAAGCAGAGTTGAACTAGATATGGCCCGTGTGTGTAGGATGCACAGTTCTTTTGTTCTTAGCAAGCTCACTGTTCTGGCCCTATAGACAACACAGAAGAGTAGAAGAGTGCTCTTTTCTCAGAAGCAGAGTTTGTTTCTTGTAAGACGAGCTAGCGTTTGTCTCCCAGTCCTAAATGGAGTTGAATTACATGCAGTTTCTTGTCCTATGAGCAAGAGTTGTTTTCTGGTAAGAGGAGTCACTATTGCGCTCCTATTGCCATACACAGTGCAAAAAACACTCGCTACTGTTCTTTGCATGTACAGTGTATTGGACAGAAAAGGAGCTACTGTTCTTGTCAGTTTCCTAAGCAGAGTTGAACTAGATATGGCCCATGTGTGTAGGAAGCACAGTTCTTTTGTTCTGAGCAAGCTCACTGTTCGGACCCCCTAGGAAACACCGTAGAGTAGAAGAGTGCTCTTTTCTCAAAAGCAGAGTGTATTTCTTGTAAGGCCAGCTAGTGTTTGTTTCCCAGTCCTAAATGGAGTTGAATCACATGTAGTTTCTGATCCTAGGAGCAAGAGTTTTTTTCTGGTAAGAAGAGTCACTATTGTGATCCCATTGTCATACCCAGAGCAAATAGCACTGGCGTCTGTTCCCAGCATGTACAGTGTATTGGACTAAAGAGGATCTACTGTTCTTGTCAGTTTCCTAAGCAGAGTTGAACTAGATATGGCCCGTGTGTGTAGGAAGCACAGTTCTTTTGTTCTGAGCAAGTTCACTCTTCTGGGCTATAGGAAACACAGTAGAGTAGAAGAGTGCTCTTTTCTCAAAAGCAGAGTGTTTTTTTTGTAAAGCGAGCTTGCGTTTGTTTCCCAGTCCTAAATGGAGTTGAATCCCATGCAGTTTCTAGTCCTACGAGCAAGAGTTGTTTTCTGGAAAGGAAAGTCACTATTGTGCTCCCTTTGCCATACACAGTGCAAATAGCACTGGCGACTGTTCCCAGCAAGTACAGTGTATTGGACTGAAGAGGTGCTACAGCTCTTGTCAATTTCCTAAGCAGAGTTGAACTAGATATGGACCGTGTGTGTAGGAAGCACAGTTCTTTTGTTCTGAGCAAGCTCACTGCTCTGGCCCTATAGGAAACACAGTAGAGTAGAAGAGTGCTCTTTTCTCCAAAGCAGAGTGTGTTTCTTCTAAGGCGAAATAGCGTTTGTTTCCAAGTCCTAAATGGAGTTGAATCACATGCTGTTTCTGGTCCTACAAGCAAGAGTTGTTTTCTGGTAAGAAGTGTCACTATTGCGCTTTCATTGCCATACACAGGGCAAATAGCACTCGCGTCTGTTCCCAGCATGTACAGTGTATTGCACTGAAGAGGATCTACTGTTCTTATCAGTTACCTATGCAGAGTTGAACTAGAAATGGTCCATGAATGTAGGAAGCACAGTTCTTTTGTTCTGAGCAAGCTCATTGTTCGGACTCCATAGGAAACACAGTAGAATAGAAGAGTGCTCTCTTCTCAAAAGCAGAGTGTGTTTCTTGTAAGGCTAGCTAGTGTTTGTTTCCCAGTCAGAAACAGATTTGAATCTCATGAGTTTCTGGTCCTACGAGAAAGAGTTGTTTTCTGGTAAGAGGAGTCACTATTTCGCTCCCATTGCCATACACAGTGCAAATAGGACTCGCGTCTGCGACCTGCAAGTACAGTGTATTTGACTGAAGAGGAGCTACTGTTCTTGTCAGTTTCCTAAGCAGAGTTGAAGTAGATATGGCCCGTTTGTGTAGGAAGCACAGTTCTTTTGTTCTGAGCAAGCTCACTGTTCTGGCAGTATAGGAAACAGAGTAGAGTAGAAGAGTGCTCTTTTCTCAAAAGCAGAGTGTGTTTGTTTTAAGTCGAACTAGCATTTGTTTCCCAGTCCTAAATGGAGTTGAATCACATGCAGTTTCTGGTCCTAAGAGCAAGAGTTGTTTTCTGGTAAGGAAAGTCACTATTGTGCTCCCTTTGCCATAAACAGTGCAAATAGCACTCGCATCTGTTCCCAGCAAGTACAGTGTATTGGACTGAAGAGGAGCTACTATTCTTGCAGTTTCCTAAGCAGAGTTGAACTAGATATGGCCCGTGTGTGTAGGAAGCACAGTTCTTTTGTTCTGAGCAAGCTCACTGTTCTGGCCCTATAGGAAACACAGAAGAGTAGAAGAGTCCTCTTTTTTCAGAAGCAGAGTGTGTTTATTGTAAGGCGAGCTAGCTTTTGTTTCCCAGTCCTAAATGGAGTTGAATCACATGCAGTTTCTGGTCCTACGAGCAAGAGTTGTTTTCTGGTAAGAAGAGTCACTAGTGAGCTCCCATTGTCATACACAGTGCAAATAGCACTCGCGTCTGTTCCCAGCAGGTACAGTGCATTGGACAGAAGAGGAGCTACTGTTCTTGTCAGTTTCCTAAGCAGAGTTGAACTAGATATGGCCCGTGTGTGTGAAGCACAGTTCTTTTGTTCTGAGCAAGCTCAATTTTCGGACCCCGTAGCAAACACAGTAGAGTAGAAGAGTGCTCTTTTCTCAAAAGCAGAGTGTGTTTCTTGTAAGGCTAGCTAGTGTTTGTTTCCCAGTCCTAAATGGAGTTGAATCACATGCAGTTTTTGGTCCTATGAGCAAGGGATGTTTTCTGGTAAGGAAAGTCACTATTGTGCTCCCTTTGACATAAACAGTGTAAATAGCACTCGCGTCTGTTCCCAGCAAGTACTGTGTATTGGACTGAAGAGGAGGTACTGTTCTTGTCAGTTTCCTAAGCAGAGTCAAACGAGATATGGCCCGTGTGTGTAGGAAGCACAGATCTTTTGTTCTGAGCAAGCTCACTGTTCTGGTCCTATAGGAAAAACAGAAGAGGAGAAGAGGGCTGTTTCCTCAAAAGCAGAGTGTGTTTCTTGTAAGGCGAGCTAGCGTTTGTTTCCCAGTCCAAAATCGAGTTGAATCACATGCAGTTTCTGGTCCTACGAGCAAGGGATGTTTTCTGGTAAGGAAAGTCACTATTGTGCTCCCTTTGCCATAAACAGTGCAAATAGCACTCGCGTCTGTTCCCAGCAAGTACAGTGTATTGGACTGAAGAGGAGCTACTATTCTTGCAGTTTCCTAAGGAGAGTTGAACTAGATATGGCCCGTGTGTGTAGGAAGCACAGTTCTTTTGTTCTGAGCAAGCTCACTGTTCTGGCCCTATTGGAAACACAGAAGAGTAGAAGAGTGCTCTTTTTTCAGAAGCAGAGTGTGTTTCTTGTAAGGCGAGCTAGCGTTTGTTTCCCAGTCCTAAATGGAGTTGAATGACATGCAGTTTCTGGTCCTACGAGCAAGAGTTGTTTTCTGGTAAGAAGAGTCACTATTGTGCTCCTACTGCCATACACAGTGCAAACAACACACGCTACTCTTCTTTGCAAGTACAGTGTATTTGACAGAAGAGGAGCTACTGTTCTTGTCAGTTTCCTAAGCAGAGTTGAACTAAATATGGCCCGTGTGTGTAGGAAGCACAGTTCTTTTGTTCTGAGCAAGCTCACTGTTCGGACCCCATAGGAAACACAGTAGAGTAGAAGAGTGCTCTTTTCTCAAAAGCAGAGTGTGTTTCTTGTAAGGCGAGCTAGCGTTTGTTTCCCAGTCCTAAATGGAGTTGAATCACATGCAGTTTCTGATCCTAAGAGCAAGAATTGTTTTCTGGTAAGAAGAGTAACTATTGCCCTCCCATTGTCATACACAGGGCAAATAGCACTGGCGTCTGTTCCCAGCATGTACAGTGTATTGGACTAAAGAGGATCTACTGTTCTTGTCAGTTTCCTAAGCAGAGTTGAACTAGATATAGCCAATGTGTGTAGGAAGCACAGTTCTTTTGTTCTGAGAAAGCTCACTCTTTTGCCCCTATAGGAAACACAGTACAGTAGAAGAGTGCTCTTTTCTCAAAAGCAGACTGTGTTTCTTGTAAGGCGAGCTTGCTTTTGTTTCCCAGTCCTAAATGGAGTTGAATCAAATGCAGTTTCTGGTCCTACGAGCAAGAGTTGTTTTCTGGTAAGGAAAGTCACTATTGTGCTCCTTTTGCCATACACAGTGCAAATAGCAATCGTGTCTGTTCCCAGCAAGTACAGTGTATTGGACTGAAGAGGATCTACTGTTATTGTCAGTTTCCTAAGCAGAGTTGAACTAGATATGGCCCGTGTGTGTAGGAAGCACAGTTCTTTTGTTCTGAGCAAACTCACTGTTCGGACCTCATAGGAAACACAGTTGAATAGAAGAGTGCTCTTTTCTCAAAAGCCGAGTGTGTTTCTTGTAAGGCGAGCTAGCGTTTATTTCCCAGTCCAAATCGAGTTGAATCACATGCAGTTTCTGGTCCTACGAGCAAGGGATGTTTTCTGGTAAGGAAAGTCACTATTGTGCTCCCTTTGCCATAAACAGTGCAAATAGCACTGGCGTCTGTTCCCAGCAAGTACAGTGTATTGGACTGAAGAGGAGCTACTATTCTTGCAGTTTCCTAAGCAGAGTTGAACTAGATATGGCCCGTGTGTGTAGGAAGCACAGTTCTTTTTTTCTGAGCAAGCTCACTGTTCTGGCCCTATTGGAAACACAGAAGAGTAGAAGAGTGCTCTTTTTTCAGAAGCAGAGTGTGTTTCTTGTAAGGCGAGCTAGCGTTTGTTTCCCAGTCCTAAATGGAGTTGAATCACATGCAGTTTCTGGTCCTACGAGCAAGAGTTGTTTTCTGGTAAGAAGAGTCACTATTGTGCTACCATTGCCATACACAGTGCAAATAGCACTCGCGTCTGTTCCCAGCAAGTAGAGTGTATTGGACTTAAGAGGAGCTACTATTCTTGCAGTTTCCTAAGCAGTGTTGAACTAGATATGGCCCGTGTGTTTAGGTAGCACAGTTCTTTTGTTCTGAGCAAGCTCACTTTTCTGGCCCTATAGGAAACACAGAAGAGTAGAAGAGTGCTCTTTTTTCAGAAGCAGAGTGTGTTTCTTGTAAGGCGAGCTAGCGTTTGTTTCCCAGTCCTAAATGGAGTTGAATGACATGCAGTTTCTGGTCCTACGAGCAAGAGTTGTTTTCTGGTAAAAAGAGTCACTATTGTGCTCCTTTTGCCATACACAGTGCAAATAGCACTCGTCTCTGTTCCCAGCAAGTACAGTGTATTGGACTGAAGAGGATCTACTGTTCTTGTCAGTTTCCTAAGCAGAGTTGAACTAGATATGGCCCGTGTGTGTAGGAAGCACAGTTCTTTTGTTCTGAGCAAACTCACTGTTCGGACCTCATAGGAAACACAGTTGAATAGAAGAGTGCTCTTTTCTCAAAAGCAGAGTGTGTTTCTTGTAAGGCGAGCTAGCGTTTGTTTCCCAGTCCTAAATGGAGTTGAATCACATGCAGTTTCTGGTCCTACGAGCAAGAGTTGTTTTCTGGTAAGAAGAGTCACTATTGTGCTACTATTGCCATACACAATGCAAATAGCACTGGCGTCTGTTCCCAGCAAGTACAGTGTATTGGACAGAAGAGGAGCTACTGTTCTTGTCAGTTTCCTAAGCAGAGTTGAACTAGATATGTCCCGTGTGTGTGAAGCACAGTTCTTTTGTTCTGAGCAAGCTCATTTTTCGGACCCCGTAGCAAACACAGTAGAGTAGAAGAGTGCTCTTTTTTCAAAAGCAGAGTGTGTTTCTTGAAAGGCTAGCTAGTGTTTGTTTCCCAGTCCTAAATGGAGTTGAATCACATGCAGTTTTTGGTCCTATGACCAAGGGATGTTTTCTGGTAAGGAAAGTCACTATTGTGCTCCCTTTGCCATAAACAGTGCAAATAGCACTCGTGTCTGTTCCCAGCAAGTACTGTGTATTGGACTGAAGAGGAGGTACTGTTCTTGTCAGTTTCCTAAGCAGAGTTGAACGAGATATGGCCCGTGTGTGTAGGAAGCACAGTTTTTGTTCTGAGCAAGCTCACTGTTCTGGTCCTATAGGAAACACAGAAGAGGAGAAGAGTGCTCTTTACTCAAAAGCAGAGTGTGTTTCTTGTAAGGTGAGCTAGCGTTTGTTTCCCAGTCCTAAATGGAGTTGAATTACTTGCAGTTCCTTGTCCTATGAGCAAGAGTTGTTTTCTGGTAAAAAGAGTCACTATTGTGCTCCTATTGCCATACACAGTGCAAACAACACTCGCTACTGTTCTTTGCAAGTACAGTGTATTTGACAGAAGAGGAGCTACTGTTCTTGTCAGTTTCCTAAGCAGAGTTGAACTAGATATGGCCCGTGTGTGTAGGAAGCACAGTTCTTTTGTTCTGAGCAAACTCACTGTTCGGACCCCATAGGAAACACAGTAGAATAGAAGAGTGCTCTTTTCTCAGAAGCAGAGTGTGTTTCTTGTAAGGCGAGCTTGCGTTTTTTTACCAGTCCTAAATGGAGTTGAATCACATGCAGTTTCTGGTCATTCGAGCAAGAGTTGTTTTCTGGTAAGAAGAGTCACTATTGCGCTCCCTTTGCCATACACAGTGCAAATAGCACTCGCGTCTGTTCCCAGCAGGTACAGTGTATCGGACTGAAGAGGAGCAACTGCTCTTGTCAGTTTCCTAAGCAGAGTTGAACTAGATATTGCCCGTGTGTGTAGGAAGCACAGTTCTTTTGTTCTGAGCAAACTCACTGTTCGGACCCCATAGGAAACACAGTAGAATAGAAGAGTGCTCTTTTCTCAGAAGCAGAGTGTGTTTCTTGTAAGGCGAGCTTGCGTTTTTTTACCAGTCCTAAATGGAGTTGAATCACATGCAGTTTCTGGTCATACGAGCAAGAGTTGTTTTCTGGTAAGAAGAGTCACTATTGCGCTCCTATTGTCATACACAGGGCATATAGCACTGGCGTCTGTTCCCAGCATGTACAGTGTGTTGGACTGAAGATGATCTACTCTTCTTGTCAGTTTCCTAAGCAGAGTTGAAGTAGCTATGGCCCGTGTGTGTAGGAAGCACAGTTCATTTTTTCTGAGCAAGCTCACTGTTCGGACCCCATAGGAAACACAGTGGAATAGAAGAGTGCTCTTTTCTCAAAAGGAGAGTGTGTTTCTTGTAAGGCAAGCTAGCGTTTGTTTCCCAGTCTGAAATGGAGTTGAATCACATGCAGTTTCTGGTCCTATGGGCAAGGGATGTTTTCTGGTAAGGAAAGTCACTATTGTGCTCCGTTTGCCATAAACAGTGCAAATAGCTCTCGCGTCTGTTCCCAGCAAGTACAGTGTATTGGACTGAAGAGGAGCTACTGTTCTTGTGAGTTTCCTAAGCAGAGTTGAACTAGATATGGGCCGTGTGTGTAGGAAGCACAGTTCTTTTGTTCTGAGCAAGCTCACTGTTCTGGTCCTATAGGAAACACAGAAGAGAAGAAGAGTGCTCTTTTCTCAGAAGCAGAGTGTGTTTCTTATAAGGCGAGGTAGCGTTTGTTTCCCAGTCCTAAATGGAGTTGAATCACATGCAGTTTCTGGTCCTACGAGCAAGAGATGTTTTCTGGTAAGAAGAGTCACTATTGAGCTACCATTGCCATACTCAGTGCAAATAGCACTCGTGTCTGTTCCCAGCAAGTACAGTGTATTGAACAGAAGAGGAGCTACTGTTCTTGTCAGTTTCCTAAGCAGAGTTGAACTAGATATGGCCCGTGTGTGTAGGATGCACAGTTCTTTTGTTCTTAGCAAGCTCACTGTTCTGGCCCTATAGACAACACAGAAGAGTAGAAGAGTGCTCTTTTCTCAGAAGCAGAGTTTGTTTCTTGTAAGACGAGCTAGCGTTTGTCTCCCAGTCCTAAATGGAGTTGAATTACATGCAGTTTCTTGTCCTATGAGCAAGAGTTGTTTTCTGGTAAGAGGAGTCACTATTGCGCTCCTATTGCCATACACAGTGCAAAAAACACTCGCTACTGTTCTTTGCATGTACAGTGTATTGGACAGAAAAGGAGCTACTGTTCTTGTCAGTTTCCTAAGCAGAGTTGAACTAGATATGGCCCATGTGTGTAGGAAGCACAGTTCTTTTGTTCTGAGCAAGCTCACTGTTCGGACCCCCTAGGAAACACCGTAGAGTAGAAGAGTGCTCTTTTCTCAAAAGCAGAGTGTATTTCTTGTAAGGCCAGCTAGTGTTTGTTTCCCAGTCCTAAATGGAGTTGAATCACATGTAGTTTCTGATCCTAGGAGCAAGAGTTTTTTTCTGGTAAGAAGAGTCACTATTGTGCTCCCATTGTCATACCCAGAGCAAATAGCACTGGCGTCTGTTCCCAGCATGTACAGTGTATTGGACTAAAGAGGATCTACTGTTCTTGTCAGTTTCCTAAGCAGAGTTGAACTAGATATGGCCCGTGTGTGTAGGAAGCACAGTTCTTTTGTTCTGAGCAAGTTCACTCTTCTGGGCTATAGGAAACACAGTAGAGTAGAAGAGTGCTCTTTTCTCAAAAGCAGAGTGTTTTTTTTGTAAAGCGAGCTTGCGTTTGTTTCCCAGTCCTAAATGGAGTTGAATCCCATGCAGTTTCTAGTCCTACGAGCAAGAGTTGTTTTCTGGAAAGGAAAGTCACTATTGTGCTCCCTTTGCCATACACAGTGCAAATAGCACTGGCGACTGTTCCCAGCAAGTACAGTGTATTGGACTGAAGAGGTGCTACAGCTCTTGTCAATTTCCTAAGCAGAGTTGAACTAGATATGGACCGTGTGTGTAGGAAGCACAGTTCTTTTGTTCTGAGCAAGCTCACTGCTCTGGCCCTATAGGAAACACAGTAGAGTAGAAGAGTGCTCTTTTCTCCAAAGCAGAGTGTGTTTCTTCTAAGGCGAAATAGCGTTTGTTTCCAAGTCCTAAATGGAGTTGAATCACATGCTGTTTCTGGTCCTACAAGCAAGAGTTGTTTTCTGGTAAGAAGTGTCACTATTGCGCTTTCATTGCCATACACAGGGCAAATAGCACTCGCGTCTGTTCCCAGCATGTACAGTGTATTGCACTGAAGAGGATCTACTGTTCTTATCAGTTACCTATGCAGAGTTGAACTAGAAATGGTCCATGAATGTAGGAAGCACAGTTCTTTTGTTCTGAGCAAGCTCATTGTTCGGACTCCATAGGAAACACAGTAGAATAGAAGAGTGCTCTCTTCTCAAAAGCAGAGTGTGTTTCTTGTAAGGCTAGCTAGTGTTTGTTTCCCAGTCAGAAACAGATTTGAATCTCATGAGTTTCTGGTCCTACGAGAAAGAGTTGTTTTCTGGTAAGAGGAGTCACTATTTCGCTCCCATTGCCATACACAGTGCAAATAGGACTCGCGTCTGCGACCTGCAAGTACAGTGTATTTGACTGAAGAGGAGCTACTGTTCTTGTCAGTTTCCTAAGCAGAGTTGAAGTAGATATGGCCCGTTTGTGTAGGAAGCACAGTTCTTTTGTTCTGAGCAAGCTCACTGTTCTGGCAGTATAGGAAACAGAGTAGAGTAGAAGAGTGCTCTTTTCTCAAAAGCAGAGTGTGTTTGTTTTAAGTCGAACTAGCATTTGTTTCCCAGTCCTAAATGGAGTTGAATCACATGCAGTTTCTGGTCCTAAGAGCAAGAGTTGTTTTCTGGTAAGGAAAGTCACTATTGTGCTCCCTTTGCCATAAACAGTGCAAATAGCACTCGCATCTGTTCCCAGCAAGTACAGTGTATTGGACTGAAGAGGAGCTACTATTCTTGCAGTTTCCTAAGCAGAGTTGAACTAGATATTGCCCGTGTGTGTAGGAAGCACAGTTCTTTTGTTCTGAGCAAGCTCACTGTTCTGGCCCTATAGGAAACACAGAAGAGTAGAAGAGTCCTCTTTTTTCAGAAGCAGAGTGTGTTTATTGTAAGGCGAGCTAGCTTTTGTTTCCCAGTCCTAAATGGAGTTGAATCACATGCAGTTTCTGGTCCTACGAGCAAGAGTTGTTTTCTGGTAAGAAGAGTCACTAGTGAGCTCCCATTGTCATACACAGTGCAAATAGCACTCGCGTCTGTTCCCAGCAGGTACAGTGCATTGGACAGAAGAGGAGCTACTGTTCTTGTCAGTTTCCTAAGCAGAGTTGAACTAGATATGGCCCGTGTGTGTGAAGCACAGTTCTTTTGTTCTGAGCAAGCTCAATTTTCGGACCCCGTAGCAAACACAGTAGAGTAGAAGAGTGCTCTTTTCTCAAAAGCAGAGTGTGTTTCTTGTAAGGCTAGCTAGTGTTTGTTTCCCAGTCCTAAATGGAGTTGAATCACATGCAGTTTTTGGTCCTATGAGCAAGGGATGTTTTCTGGTAAGGAAAGTCACTATTGTGCTCCCTTTGACATAAACAGTGTAAATAGCACTCGCGTCTGTTCCCAGCAAGTACTGTGTATTGGACTGAAGAGGAGGTACTGTTCTTGTCAGTTTCCTAAGCAGAGTCAAACGAGATATGGCCCGTGTGTGTAGGAAGCACAGATCTTTTGTTCTGAGCAAGCTCACTGTTCTGGTCCTATAGGAAAAACAGAAGAGGAGAAGAGGGCTGTTTCCTCAAAAGCAGAGTGTGTTTCTTGTAAGGCGAGCTAGCGTTTGTTTCCCAGTCCAAAATCGAGTTGAATCACATGCAGTTTCTGGTCCTACGAGCAAGGGATGTTTTCTGGTAAGGAAAGTCACTATTGTGCTCCCTTTGCCATAAACAGTGCAAATAGCACTCGCGTCTGTTCCCAGCAAGTACAGTGTATTGGACTGAAGAGGAGCTACTATTCTTGCAGTTTCCTAAGGAGAGTTGAACTAGATATGGCCCGTGTGTGTAGGAAGCACAGTTCTTTTGTTCTGAGCAAGCTCACTGTTCTGGCCCTATTGGAAACACAGAAGAGTAGAAGAGTGCTCTTTTTTCAGAAGCAGAGTGTGTTTCTTGTAAGGCGAGCTAGCGTTTGTTTCCCAGTCCTAAATGGAGTTGAATCACATGCAGTTTCTGGTCCTACGAGCAAGAGTTGTTTTCTGGTAAGAAGAGTCACTATTGTGCTCCTACTGCCATACACAGTGCAAACAACACACGCTACTCTTCTTTGCAAGTACAGTGTATTTGACAGAAGAGGAGCTACTGTTCTTGTCAGTTTCCTAAGCAGAGTTGAACTAAATATGGCCCGTGTGTGTAGGAAGCACAGTTCTTTTGTTCTGAGCAAGCTCACTGTTCGGACCCCATAGGAAACACAGTAGAGTAGAAGAGTGCTCTTTTCTCAAAAGCAGAGTGTGTTTCTTGTAAGGCGAGCTAGCGTTTGTTTCCCAGTCCTAAATGGAGTTGAATCACATGCAGTTTCTGATCCTAAGAGCAAGAATTGTTTTCTGGTAAGAAGAGTAACTATTGCCCTCCCATTGTCATACACAGGGCAAATAGCACTGGCGTCTGTTCCCAGCATGTACAGTGTATTGGACTAAAGAGGATCTACTGTTCTTGTCAGTTTCCTAAGCAGAGTTGAACTAGATATAGCCAATGTGTGTAGGAAGCACAGTTCTTTTGTTCTGAGAAAGCTCACTCTTTTGCCCCTATAGGAAACACAGTACAGTAGAAGAGTGCTCTTTTCTCAAAAGCAGACTGTGTTTCTTGTAAGGCGAGCTTGCTTTTGTTTCCCAGTCCTAAATGGAGTTGAATCAAATGCAGTTTCTGGTCCTACGAGCAAGAGTTGTTTTCTGGTAAGGAAAGTCACTATTGTGCTCCTTTTGCCATACACAGTGCAAATAGCAATCGTGTCTGTTCCCAGCAAGTACAGTGTATTGGACTGAAGAGGATCTACTGTTCTTGTCAGTTTCCTAAGCAGAGTTGAACTAGATATGGCCCGTGTGTGTAGGAAGCACAGTTCTTTTGTTCTGAGCAAACTCACTGTTCGGGACCTCATAGGAAACACAGTTGAATAGAAGAGTGCTCTTTTCTCAAAAGCCGAGTGTGTTTCTTGTAAGGCGAGCTAGCGTTTATTTCCCAGTCCAAATCGAGTTGAATCACATGCAGTTTCTGGTCCTACGAGCAAGGGATGTTTTCTGGTAAGGAAAGTCACTATTGTGCTCCCTTTGCCATAAACAGTGCAAATAGCACTGGCGTCTGTTCCCAGCAAGTACAGTGTATTGGACTGAAGAGGAGCTACTATTCTTGCAGTTTCCTAAGCAGAGTTGAACTAGATATGGCCCGTGTGTGTAGGAAGCACAGTTCTTTTTTTCTGAGCAAGCTCACTGTTCTGGCCCTATTGGAAACACAGAAGAGTAGAAGAGTGCTCTTTTTTCAGAAGCAGAGTGTGTTTCTTGTAAGGCGAGCTAGCGTTTGTTTCCCAGTCCTAAATGGAGTTGAATCACATGCAGTTTCTGGTCCTACGAGCAAGAGTTGTTTTCTGGTAAGAAGAGTCACTATTGTGCTACCATTGCCATACACAGTGCAAATAGCACTCGCGTCTGTTCCCAGCAAGTAGAGTGTATTGGACTTAAGAGGAGCTACTATTCTTGCAGTTTCCTAAGCAGTGTTGAACTAGATATGGCCCGTGTGTTTAGGTAGCACAGTTCTTTTGTTCTGAGCAAGCTCACTTTTCTGGCCCTATAGGAAACACAGAAGAGTAGAAGAGTGCTCTTTTTTCAGAAGCAGAGTGTGTTTCTAGTAAGGCGAGCTAGCGTTTGTTTCCCAGTCCTAAATGGAGTTGAATGACATGCAGTTTCTGGTCCTACGAGCAAGAGTTGTTTTCTGGTAAAAAGAGTCACTATTGTGCTCCTTTTGCCATACACAGTGCAAATAGCACTCGTCTCTGTTCCCAGCAAGTACAGTGTATTGGACTGAAGAGGATCTACTGTTCTTGTCAGTTTCCTAAGCAGAGTTGAACTAGATATGGCCCGTGTGTGTAGGAAGCACAGTTCTTTTGTTCTGAGCAAAACTCACTGTTCGGACCTCATAGGAAACACAGTTGAATAGAAGAGTGCTCTTTTCTCAAAAGCAGAGTGTGTTTCTTGTAAGGCGAGCTAGCGTTTGTTTCCCAGTCCTAAATGGAGTTGAATCACATGCAGTTTCTGGTCCTACGAGCAAGAGTTGTTTTCTGGTAAGAAGAGTCACTATTGTGCTACTATTGCCATACACAATGCAAATAGCACTGGCGTCTGTTCCCAGCAAGTACAGTGTATTGGACAGAAGAGGAGCTACTGTTCTTGTCAGTTTCCTAAGCAGAGTTGAACTAGATATGTCCCGTGTGTGTGAAGCACAGTTCTTTTGTTCTGAGCAAGCTCATTTTTCGGACCCCGTAGCAAACACAGTAGAGTAGAAGAGTGCTCTTTTTTCAAAAGCAGAGTGTGTTTCTTGAAAGGCTAGCTAGTGTTTGTTTCCCAGTCCTAAATGGAGTTGAATCACATGCAGTTTTTGGTCCTATGACCAAGGGATGTTTTCTGGTAAGGAAAGTCACTATTGTGCTCCCTTTGCCATAAACAGTGCAAATAGCACTCGTGTCTGTTCCCAGCAAGTACTGTGTATTGGACTGAAGAGGAGGTACTGTTCTTGTCAGTTTCCTAAGCAGAGTTGAACGAGATATGGCCCGTGTGTGTAGGAAGCACAGTTTTTGTTCTGAGCAAGCTCACTGTTCTGGTCCTATAGGAAACACAGAAGAGGAGAAGAGTGCTCTTTACTCAAAAGCAGAGTGTGTTTCTTGTAAGGTGAGCTAGCGTTTGTTTCCCAGTCCTAAATGGAGTTGAATTACTTGCAGTTCCTTGTCCTATGAGCAAGAGTTGTTTTCTGGTAAAAAGTGTCACTATTGTGCTCCTATTGCCATACACAGTGCAAACAACACTCGCTACTGTTCTTTGCAAGTACAGTGTATTTGACAGAAGAGGAGCTACTGTTCTTGTCAGTTTCCTAAGCAGAGTTGAACTAGATATGGCCCGTGTGTGTAGGAAGCACAGTTCTTTTGTTCTGAGCAAACTCACTGTTCGGACCCCATAGGAAACACAGTAGAATAGAAGAGTGCTCTTTTCTCAGAAGCAGAGTGTGTTTCTTGTAAGGCGAGCTTGCGTTTTTTTACCAGTCCTAAATGGAGTTGAATCACATGCAGTTTCTGGTCATACGAGCAAGAGTTGTTTTCTGGTAAGAAGAGTCACTATTGCGCTCCCTTTGCCATACACAGTGCAAATAGCACTCGCGTCTGTTCCCAGCAGGTACAGTGTATCGGACTGAAGAGGAGCAACTGCTCTTGTCAGTTTCCTAAGCAGAGTTGAACTAGATATGGCCCGTGTGTGTAGGAAGCACAGTTCTTTTGTTCTGAGCAAACTCACTGTTCGGACCCCATAGGAAACACAGTAGAATAGAAGAGTGCTCTTTTCTCAGAAGCAGAGTGTGTTTCTTGTAAGGCGAGCTTGCGTTTTTTTACCAGTCCTAAATGGAGTTGAATCACATGCAGTTTCTGGTCATATGAGCAAGAGTTGTTTTCTGGTAAGAAGAGTCACTATTGCGCTCCTATTGTCATACACAGGGCATATAGCACTGGCGTCTGTTCCCAGCATGTACAGTGTGTTGGACTGAAGATGATCTACTCTTCTTGTCAGTTTCCTAAGCAGAGTTGAACTAGCTATGGCCCGTGTGTGTAGGAAGCACAGTTCATTTTTTCTGAGCAAGCTCACTGTTCGGACCCCATAGGAAACACAGTGGAATAGAAGAGTGCTCTTTTCTCAAAAGGAGAGTGTGTTTCTTGTAAGGCAAGCTAGCGTTTGTTTCCCAGTCTGAAATGGAGTTGAATCACATGCAGTTTCTGGTCCTATGGGCAAGGGATGTTTTCTGGTAAGGAAAGTCACTATTGTGCTCCGTTTGCCATAAACAGTGCAAATAGCTCTCGCGTCTGTTCCCAGCAAGTACAGTGTATTGGACTGAAGAGGAGCTACTGTTCTTGTGAGTTTCCTAAGCAGAGTTGAACTAGATATGGGCCGTGTGTGTAGGAAGCACAGTTCTTTTGTTCTGAGCAAGCTCACTGTTCTGGTCCTATAGGAAACACAGAAGAGAAGAAGAGTGCTCTTTTCTCAGAAGCAGAGTGTGTTTCTTATAAGGCGAGGTAGCGTTTGTTTCCCAGTCCTAAATGGAGTTGAATCACATGCAGTTTCTGGTCCTACGAGCAAGAGATGTTTTCTGGTAAGAAGAGTCACTATTGAGCTACCATTGCCATACTCAGTGCAAATAGCACTCGTGTCTGTTCCCAGCAAGTACAGTGTATTGAACAGAAGAGGAGCTACTGTTCTTGTCAGTTTCCTAAGCAGAGTTGAACTAGATATGGCCCGTGTGTGTAGGATGCACAGTTCTTTTGTTCTTAGCAAGCTCACTGTTCTGGCCCTATAGACAACACAGAAGAGTAGAAGAGTGCTCTTTTCTCAGAAGCAGAGTTTGTTTCTTGTAAGACGAGCTAGCGTTTGTCTCCCAGTCCTAAATGGAGTTGAATTACATGCAGTTTCTTGTCCTATGAGCAAGAGTTGTTTTCTGGTAAGAGGAGTCACTATTGCGCTCCTATTGCCATACACAGTGCAAAAAACACTCGCTACTGTTCTTTGCATGTACAGTGTATTGGACAGAAAAGGAGCTACTGTTCTTGTCAGTTTCCTAAGCAGAGTTGAACTAGATATGGCCCATGTGTGTAGGAAGCACAGTTCTTTTGTTCTGAGCAAGCTCACTGTTCGGACCCCCTAGGAAACACCGTAGAGTAGAAGAGTGCTCTTTTCTCAAAAGCAGAGTGTATTTCTTGTAAGGCCAGCTAGTGTTTGTTTCCCAGTCCTAAATGGAGTTGAATCACATGTAGTTTCTGATCCTAGGAGCAAGAGTTTTTTTCTGGTAAGAAGAGTCACTATTGTGCTCCCATTGTCATACCCAGAGCAAATAGCACTGGCGTCTGTTCCCAGCATGTACAGTGTATTGGACTAAAGAGGATCTACTGTTCTTGTCAGTTTCCTAAGCAGAGTTGAACTAGATATGGCCCGTGTGTGTAGGAAGCACAGTTCTTTTGTTCTGAGCAAGTTCACTCTTCTGGGCTATAGGAAACACAGTAGAGTAGAAGAGTGCTCTTTTCTCAAAAGCAGAGTGTTTTTTTTGTAAAGCGAGCTTGCGTTTGTTTCCCAGTCCTAAATGGAGTTGAATCCCATGCAGTTTCTAGTCCTACGAGCAAGAGTTGTTTTCTGGAAAGGAAAGTCACTATTGTGCTCCCTTTGCCATACACAGTGCAAACAGCACTGGCGACTGTTCCCAGCAAGTACAGTGTATTGGACTGAAGAGGTGCTACAGCTCTTGTCAATTTCCTAAGCAGAGTTGAACTAGATATGGACCGTGTGTGTAGGAAGCACAGTTCTTTTGTTCTGAGCAAGCTCACTGCTCTGGCCCTATAGGAAACACAGTAGAGTAGAAGAGTGCTCTTTTCTCCAAAGCAGAGTGTGTTTCTTCTAAGGCGAAATAGCGTTTGTTTCCAAGTCCTAAATGGAGTTGAATCACATGCTGTTTCTGGTCCTACAAGCAAGAGTTGTTTTCTGGTAAGAAGTGTCACTATTGCGCTTTCATTGCCATACACAGGGCAAATAGCACTCGCGTCTGTTCCCAGCATGTACAGTGTATTGCACTGAAGAGGATCTACTGTTCTTATCAGTTACCTATGCAGAGTTGAACTAGAAATGGTCCATGAATGTAGGAAGCACAGTTCTTTTGTTCTGAGCAAGCTCATTGTTCGGACTCCATAGGAAACACAGTAGAATAGAAGAGTGCTCTCTTCTCAAAAGCAGAGTGTGTTTCTTGTAAGGCTAGCTAGTGTTTGTTTCCCAGTCAGAAACAGATTTGAATCTCATGAGTTTCTGGTCCTACGAGAAAGAGTTGTTTTCTGGTAAGAGGAGTCACTATTTCGCTCCCATTGCCATACACAGTCCAAATAGGACTCGCGTCTGCGACCTGCAAGTACAGTGTATTTGACTGAAGAGGAGCTACTGTTCTTGTCAGTTTCCTAAGCAGAGTTGAAGTAGATATGGCCCGTTTGTGTAGGAAGCACAGTTCTTTTGTTCTGAGCAAGCTCACTGTTCTGGCAGTATAGGAAACAGAGTAGAGTAGAAGAGTGCTCTTTTCTCAAAAGCAGAGTGTGTTTGTTTTAAGTCGAACTAGCATTTGTTTCCCAGTCCTAAATGGAGTTGAATCACATGCAGTTTCTGGTCCTAAGAGCAAGAGTTGTTTTCTGGTAAGGAAAGTCACTATTGTGCTCCCTTTGCCATAAACAGTGCAAATAGCACTCGCGTCTGTTCCCAGCAAGTACAGTGTATTGGACTGAAGAGGAGCTACTATTCTTGCAGTTTCCTAAGCAGAGTTGAACTAGATATGGCCCGTGTGTGTAGGAAGCACAGTTCTTTTGTTCTGAGCAAGCTCACTGTTCTGGCCCTATAGGAAACACAGAAGAGTAGAAGAGTCCTCTTTTTTCAGAAGCAGAGTGTGTTTATTGTAAGGCGAGCTAGCTTTTGTTTCCCAGTCCTAAATGGAGTTGAATCACATGCAGTTTCTGGTCCTACGAGCAAGAGTTGTTTTCTGGTAAGAAGAGTCACTAGTGAGCTCCCATTGTCATACACAGTGCAAATAGCACTCGCGTCTGTTCCCAGCAGGTACAGTGCATTGGACAGAAGAGGAGCTACTGTTCTTGTCAGTTTCCTAAGCAGAGTTGAACTAGATATGGCCCGTGTGTGTGAAGCACAGTTCTTTTGTTCTGAGCAAGCTCAATTTTCGGACCCCGTAGCAAACACAGTAGAGTAGAAGAGTGCTCTTTTCTCAAAAGCAGAGTGTGTTTCTTGTAAGGCTAGCTAGTGTTTGTTTCCCAGTCCTAAATGGAGTTGAATCACATGCAGTTTTTGGTCCTATGAGCAAGGGATGTTTTCTGGTAAGGAAAGTCACTATTGTGCTCCCTTTGACATAAACAGTGTAAATAGCACTCGCGTCTGTTCCCAGCAAGTACTGTGTATTGGACTGAAGAGGAGGTACTGTTCTTGTCAGTTTCCTAAGCAGAGTCAAACGAGATATGGCCCGTGTGTGTAGGAAGCACAGATCTTTTGTTCTGAGCAAGCTCACTGTTCTGGTCCTATAGGAAAAACAGAAGAGGAGAAGAGGGCTGTTTCCTCAAAAGCAGAGTGTGTTTCTTGTAAGGCGAGCTAGCGTTTGTTTCCCAGTCCAAAATCGAGTTGAATCACATGCAGTTTCTGGTCCTACGAGCAAGGGATGTTTTCTGGTAAAGAAAGTCACTATTGTGCTCCCTTTGCCATAAACAGTGCAAATAGCACTCGCGTCTGTTCCCAGCAAGTACAGTGTATTGGACTGAAGAGGAGCTACTATTCTTGCAGTTTCCTAAGGAGAGTTGAACTAGATATGGCCCGTGTGTGTAGGAAGCACAGTTCTTTTGTTCTGAGCAAGCTCACTGTTCTGGCCCTATTGGAAACACAGAAGAGTAGAAGAGTGCTCTTTTTTCAGAAGCAGAGTGTGTTTCTTGTAAGGCGAGCTAGCGTTTGTTTCCCAGTCCTAAATGGAGTTGAATCACATGCAGTTTCTGGTCCTACGAGCAAGAGTTGTTTTCTGGTAAGAAGAGTCACTATTGTGCTACCATTGCCATACACAGTGCAAATAGCACTCGCGTCTGTTCCCAGCAAGTAGAGTGTATTGGACTGAAGAGGAGCTACTATTCTTGCAGTTTCCTAAGCAGTGTTGAACTAGATATGGCCCGTGTGTTTAGAAAGCACAGTTCTTTTGTTTTGAGCAAGCTCACTTTTCTGGCCCTATAGGAAACACAGAAGAGTAGAAGAGTGCTCTTTTTTCAGAAGCAGAGTGTGTTTCTTGTAAGGCGAGCTAGCGTTTGTTTCCCAGTCCTAAATGGAGTTGAATGACATGCAGTTTCTGGTCCTACGAGCAAGAGTTGTTTTCTGGTAAGAAGAGTCACTATTGTGCTCCTACTGCCATACACAGTGCAAACAACACACGCTACTCTTCTTTGCAAGTACAGTGTATTTGACAGAAGAGGAGCTACTGTTCTTGTCAGTTTCCTAAGCAGAGTTGAACTAAATATGGCCCGTGTTTGTAGGAAGCACAGTTCTTTTGTTCTGAGCAAGCTCACTGTTCGGACCCCATAGGAAACACAGTAGAGTAGAAGAGTGCTCTTTTCTCAAAAGCAGAGTGTGTTTCTTGTAAGGCGAGCTAGCGTTTGTTTCCCAGTCCTAAATGGAGTTGAATCACATGCAGTTTCTGATCCTAAGAGCAAGAATTGTTTTCTGGTAAGAAGAGTAACTATTGCCCTCCCATTGTCATACACAGGGCAAATAGCACTGGCGTCTGTTCCCAGCATGTACAGTGTATTGGACTAAAGAGGATCTACTGTTCTTGTCAGTTTCCTAAGCAGAGTTGAACTAGATATAGCCAATGTGTGTAGGAAGCACAGTTCTTTTGTTCTGAGAAAGCTCACTCTTTTGCCCCTATAGGAAACACAGTACAGTAGAAGAGTGCTCTTTTCTCAAAAGCAGACTGTGTTTCTTGTAAGGCGAGCTTGCTTTTGTTTCCCAGTCCTAAATGGAGTTGAATCAAATGCAGTTTCTGGTCCTACGAGCAAGAGTTGTTTTCTGGTAAGGAAAGTCACTATTGTGCTCCTTTTGCCATACACAGTGCAAATAGCAATCGTGTCTGTTCCCAGCAAGTACAGTGTATTGGACTGAAGAGGATCTACTGTTCTTGTCAGTTTCCTAAGCAGAGTTGAACTAGATATGGCCCGTGTGTGTGGGAAGCACAGTTCTTTTGTTCTGAGCAAACTCACTGTTCGGACCTCATAGGAAACACAGTTGAATAGAAGAGTGCTCTTTTCTCAAAAGCCGAGTGTGTTTCTTGTAAGGCGAGCTAGCGTTTATTTCCCAGTCCAAATCGAGTTGAATCACATGCAGTTTCTGGTCCTACGAGCAAGGGATGTTTTCTGGTAAGGAAAGTCACTATTGTGCTCCCTTTGCCATAAACAGTGCAAATAGCACTGGCGTCTGTTCCCAGCAAGTACAGTGTATTGGACTGAAGAGGAGCTACTGTTCTTGCAGTTTCCTAAGCAGAGTTGAACTAGATATGGCCCGTGTGTGTAGGAAGCACAGTTCTTTTGTTCTGAGCAAGCTCACTGTTCTGGCCCTATTGGAAACACAGAAGAGTAGAAGAGTGCTCTTTTTTCAGAAGCAGAGTGTGTTTCTTGTAAGGCGAGCTAGCGTTTGTTTCCCAGTCCTTAATGGAGTTGAATCACATGCAGTTTCTGGTCCTACGAGCAAGAGTTGTTTTCTGGTAAGAAGAGTCACTATTGTGCTACCATTGCCATACACAGTGCAAATAGCACTCGCGTCTGTTCCCAGCAAGTAGAGTGTATTGGACTTAAGAGGAGCTACTATTCTTGCAGTTTCCTAAGCAGTGTTGAACTAGATATGGCCCGTGTGTTTAGGTAGCACAGTTCTTTTGTTCTGAGCAAGCTCACTTTTCTGGCCCTATAGGAAACACAGAAGAGTAGAAGAGTGCTCTTTTTTCAGAAGCAGAGTGTGTTTCTTGTAAGGCGAGCTAGCGTTTGTTTCCCAGTCCTAAATGGAGTTGAATGACATGCAGTTTCTGGTCCTACGAGCAAGAGTTGTTTTCTGGTAAAAAGAGTCACTATTGTGCTCCTTTTGCCATACACAGTGCAAATAGCACTCGTCTCTGTTCCCAGCAAGTACAGTGTATTGGACTGAAGAGGATCTACTGTTCTTGTCAGTTTCCTAAGCAGAGTTGAACTAGATATGGCCCGTGTGTGTAGGAAGCACAGTTCTTTTGTTCTGAGCAAACTCACTGTTCGGACCTCATAGGAAACACAGTTGAATAGAAGAGTGCTCTTTTCTCAAAAGCAGAGTGTGTTTCTTGTAAGGCGAGCTAGCGTTTGTTTCCCAGTCCTAAATGGAGTTGAATCACATGCAGTTTCTGGTCCTACGAGCAAGAGTTGTTTTCTGGTAAGAAGAGTCACTATTGTGCTACTATTGCCATACACAATGCAAATAGCACTGGCGTCTGTTCCCAGCAAGTACAGTGTATTGGACAGAAGAGGAGCTACTGTTCTTGTCAGTTTCCTAAGCAGAGTTGAACTAGATATGGCCCGTGTGTGTGAAGCACAGTTCTTTTGTTCTGAGCAAGCTCATTTTTCGGACCCCGTAGCAAACACAGTAGAGTAGAAGAGTGCTCTTTTTTCAAAAGCAGAGTGTGTTTCTTGAAAGGCTAGCTAGTGTTTGTTTCCCAGTCCTAAATGGAGTTGAATCACATGCAGTTTTTGGTCCTATGACCAAGGGATGTTTTCTGGTAAGGAAAGTCACTATTGTGCTCCCTTTGCCATAAACAGTGCAAATAGCACTCGTGTCTGTTCCCAGCAAGTACTGTGTATTGGACTGAAGAGGAGGTACTGTTCTTGTCAGTTTCCTAAGCAGAGTTGAACGAGATATGGCCCGTGTGTGTAGGAAGCACAGTTTTTGTTCTGAGCAAGCTCACTGTTCTGGTCCTATAGGAAACACAGAAGAGGAGAAGAGTGCTCTTTACTCAAAAGCAGAGTGTGTTTCTTGTAAGGTGAGCTAGCGTTTGTTTCCCAGTCCTAAATGGAGTTGAATTACTTGCAGTTCCTTGTCCTATGAGCAAGAGTTGTTTTCTGGTAAAAAGAGTCACTATTGTGCTCCTATTGCCATACACAGTGCAAACAACACTCGCTACTGTTCTTTGCAAGTACAGTGTATTTGACAGAAGAGGAGCTACTGTTCTTGTCAGTTTCCTAAGCAGAGTTGAACTAGATATGGCCCGTGTGTGTAGGAAGCACAGTTCTTTTGTTCTGAGCAAACTCACTGTTCGGACCCCATAGGAAACACAGTAGAATAGAAGAGTGCTCTTTTCTCAGAAGCAGAGTGTGTTTCTTGTAAGGCGAGCTTGCGTTTTTTTACCAGTCCTAAATGGAGTTGAATCACATGCAGTTTCTGGTCATACGAGCAAGAGTTGTTTTCTGGTAAGAAGAGTCACTATTGCGCTCCCTTTGCCATACACAGTGCAAATAGCACTCGCGTCTGTTCCCAGCAGGTACAGTGTATCGGACTGAAGAGGAGCAACTGCTCTTGTCAGTTTCCTAAGCAGAGTTGAACTAGATATTGCCCGTGTGTGTAGGAAGCACAGTTCTTTTGTTCTGAGCAAACTCACTGTTCGGACCCCATAGGAAACACAGTAGAATAGAAGAGTGCTCTTTTCTCAGAAGCAGAGTGTGTTTCTTGTAAGGCGAGCTTGCGTTTTTTTACCAGTCCTAAATGGAGTTGAATCACATGCAGTTTCTGGTCATACGAGCAAGAGTTGTTTTCTGGTAAGAAGAGTCACTATTGCGCTCCTATTGTCATACACAGGGCATATAGCACTGGCGTCTGTTCCCAGCATGTACAGTGTGTTGGACTGAAGATGATCTACTCTTCTTGTCAGTTTCCTAAGCAGAGTTGAACTAGCTATGGCCCGTGTGTGTAGGAAGCACAGTTCATTTTTTCTGAGCAAGCTCACTGTTCGGACCCCATAGGAAACACAGTGGAATAGAAGAGTGCTCTTTTCTCAAAAGGAGAGTGTGTTTCTTGTAAGGCAAGCTAGCGTTTGTTTCCCAGTCTGAAATGGAGTTGAATCACATGCAGTTTCTGGTCCTATGGGCAAGGGATGTTTTCTGGTAAGGAAAGTCACTATTGTGCTCCGTTTGCCATAAACAGTGCAAATAGCTCTCGCGTCTGTTCCCAGCAAGTACAGTGTATTGGACTGAAGAGGAGCTACTGTTCTTGTGAGTTTCCTAAGCAGAGTTGAACTAGATATGGGCCGTGTGTGTAGGAAGCACAGTTCTTTTGTTCTGAGCAAGCTCACTGTTCTGGTCCTATAGGAAACACAGAAGAGAAGAAGAGTGCTCTTTTCTCAGAAGCAGAGTGTGTTTCTTATAAGGCGAGGTAGCGTTTGTTTCCCAGTCCTAAATGGAGTTGAATCACATGCAGTTTCTGGTCCTACGAGCAAGAGATGTTTTCTGGTAAGAAGAGTCACTATTGAGCTACCATTGCCATACTCAGTGCAAATAGCACTCGTGTCTGTTCCCAGCAAGTACAGTGTATTGAACAGAAGAGGAGCTACTGTTCTTGTCAGTTTCCTAAGCAGAGTTGAACTAGATATGGCCCGTGTGTGTAGGATGCACAGTTCTTTTGTTCTTAGCAAGCTCACTGTTCTGGCCCTATAGACAACACAGAAGAGTAGAAGAGTGCTCTTTTCTCAGAAGCAGAGTTTGTTTCTTGTAAGACGAGCTAGCGTTTGTCTCCCAGTCCTAAATGGAGTTGAATTACATGCAGTTTCTTGTCCTATGAGCAAGAGTTGTTTTCTGGTAAGAGGAGTCACTATTGCGCTCCTATTGCCATACACAGTGCAAAAAACACTCGCTACTGTTCTTTGCATGTACAGTGTATTGGACAGAAAAGGAGCTACTGTTCTTGT
Organism: Peromyscus eremicus; assembly: GCF_949786415.1. Taxonomy (NCBI): domain Eukaryota; kingdom Metazoa; phylum Chordata; class Mammalia; order Rodentia; family Cricetidae; genus Peromyscus; species Peromyscus eremicus. Next base: position 1,332 of record NW_026736338.1, on the reverse strand, counting down.
CAGTTTCCTAAGCAGAGTTGAACTAGATATGGCCCATGTGTGTAGGAAGCACAGTTCTTTTGTTCTGAGCAAGCTCACTGTTCGGACCCCCTAGGAAACACCGTAGAGTAGAAGAGTGCTCTTTTCTCAAAAGCAGAGTGTATTTCTTGTAAGGCCAGCTAGTGTTTGTTTCCCAGTCCTAAATGGAGTTGAATCACATGTAGTTTCTGATCCTAGGAGCAAGAGTTTTTTTCTGGTAAGAAGAGTCACTATTGTGCTCCCATTGTCATACCCAGAGCAAATAGCACTGGCGTCTGTTCCCAGCATGTACAGTGGTATTGGACTAAAGAGGATCTACTGTTCTTGTCAGTTTCCTAAGCAGAGTTGAACTAGATATGGCCCGTGTGTGTAGGAAGCACAGTTCTTTTGTTCTGAGCAAGTTCACTCTTCTGGGCTATAGGAAACACAGTAGAGTAGAAGAGTGCTCTTTTCTCAAAAGCAGAGTGTTTTTTTTTGTAAAGCGAGCTTGCGTTTGTTTTCCCAGTCCTAAATGGAGTTGAATCCCATGCAGTTTCTAGTCCTACGAGCAAGAGTTGTTTTTCTGGAAAGGAAAGTCACTATTGTGCTCCCTTTGCCATACACAGTGCAAACAGCACTGGCGACTGTTCCCAGCAAGTACAGTGTATTGGACTGAAGAGGTGCTACAGCTCTTGTCAATTTTCCTAAGCAGAGTTGAACTAGATATGGGACCGTGTGTGTAGGAAGCACAGTTCTTTTGTTTCTGAGCAAGCTCACTGCTCTGGCCCTATAGGAAAACACAGTAGAGTAGAAGAGTGCTCTTTTCTCCAAAAGCAGAGTGTGTTTTCTTCTAAGGCGAAATAGCGTTTGTTTCCAAGTCCTAAAATGGAGTTTGAATCACATGCTGTTTTTCTGGTCCTACAAGCAAGAGTTGTTTTCTGGTAAGAAGTGTCACTATTGCGCTTTCATTGCCATACACAGGGCAAATAGCACTCGCGTCTGTTCCCAGCATGTACAGTGTATTGCACTGAAGAGGATCTACTGTTCTTATCAGTTACCTATGCAGAGTTGAACTAGAAATGGTCCATGAATGTAGGAAGCACAGTTCTTTTGTTCTGAGCAAGCTCATTGTTCGGGACTCCATAGGAAAACACAGTAGAATAGAAGAGTGCTCTCTTCTCAAAAGCAGAGTGTGTTTCTTGTAAGGCTAGCTAGTGTTTGTTTCCCAGTCAGAAACAGATTTGAAATCTCATGAGTTTCTGGTCCTACGAGAAAGAGTTGTTTTCTGGTAAGAGGAGTCACTATTTCGCTCCCATTGCCATACACAGTCCAAAT
>NW_026736337.1:0-74017 GCF_949786415.1 Peromyscus eremicus | reverse complement strand
TGCCATACACAGTGCAAATAGCACTCGCGTCTGTTCCCAGCAAGTACAGTGTATTGGACTGAGGATCTACTGTTATTGTCAGGTTCCTAAGCAGAGTTGAACTAGATATGGTCGGTGTGTGTAGGAAGCACAGTTCTTTTGTTATGAGCAAGCTCACTGTTCGGAACACATAGGAAACACATTAAGTAGAAGAGTGCTCTTTTCTCAAAAGCAGAGTGTGTTTCTTGTAAGGCGAGCTAGTGTGTGTTTCCCAGTCCTAAATGGAGTTGAGTCACATGCAGCTTTTTGTCCTACGAGCAATAGTTTTTTTCTGGTAAGTCGAGTCAATATTGAGCTCCAATTGCCATACACAGTGCAAATAGCACTCGCGTCTGTTCCCCGAAAGTACAGTGTATTGGACTGAAGAGGAGCTACTGTTCTTGTCAGTTTCTTAAGCAGAGTTGAACTAGATATAGCCCATGTGTGTAGGAAGCACAGTTCTTTTGTTCTGAGCAAGCTCACTGTTCGGACCACATAGGAAACACAGTAGAGTAGAAGAGAGCTCTTTTCTCAAAAGCAGAGTGTGTTTCATGTAAGACGATCTAGCATTTGTTTCCGAGTCCTAAATGGAGTTGAATCACATGCAGTTTCTGGTTTTACGAGCAAGAGTTGTTTTCTGGTAAGAAGAGTCACTATTGCGCTTCCATTGTCATACACAGTGCAAATAGTACTCGCGTCTGTTCCCAGCAAGTACAGTGTATCGGACTGAAGAGGAGCTACTGTTCTTGTCAGTTTCCTAAGCAGAGTTGAACTAGTTATGGCCCGTGTGGAGAAAGCACAGTTATTTTGTTCTGAGCAAGCTCACTGTTCTGGCCCTATAGGAAACACAGTAGAGTAGAAGAGTGCTCTTTTGTCTAAAGCAGAGTGTATTTCTTGTAAGGCGAGCTAGCGTTTGTTTCCCAGTCCTAAATGGAGTTGAATAACATGCAGTTTCTGGTCCTACGAGCAAGAGTTGTTTTCTGGTAAGAAGAGTCACTATTGTGCTGCCATTACCATACACAGGACAAATAGCACTGGCGTCTGTTCCCAGCAATTACAGTGTATTGGACTGAAGAGGATCTACTGTTCTTGTCAGGTTCCTAAGCAGAATTGAACTAGATATGGCCATGTTTGTAGGAAGCACAGTTCTTTTGTTCTGAGCAAGCTCACTGTTTGGACACCATAGGAAACACAGTAGAGTAGAAGAGTGCTCTTTTCTCAAATCAGAGTGTGTTTCGTGTAAGGCGAGCTAGCGTTTGTTTTCCAGTCCTAAAAGGTGTGGAATCACATGCAGTTTCTGGTCTTACGAGCAAGAGTTGTTTTCTGGTAAGGAAAGTCACTATTGTGCTCCCATTGCAATAAACAGGGCAAATAGCCCATGCGTCTGTTCCCAGCAAGTACAGTGTATCGGACTGAAGAGGAGCTCATGTTCTTGTCAGTTTACTAAGCAGAGTTGAACTAGATATGGACCGTGTTTGTAGGAGGCACAGTTCTTATGTTCTGAGCAAGCACACTGTTCTGGCCCTATAGGAAACACAGTAGAGTAGAAGAGTGCTCTTTTCTCTAAAGCAGAGTGTGTTTCTTGTAAGGCGAGCTCACATTTGTTTCCCAGTCCTAAATGGAATTGAGTCACATGCAGTTTTTTGTCCTACGAGCAAGAGTTGTTTTCTGGTAAGAAGAGTCACTATTGCGATCCAAATGCCTTATACAGTGCAAATAGCACTCGCGTCTGTTCCCAGAAAGTACAGTGTATTGGACTGAAGAGGAGCTAGTGTTCTTCTCAGTTTCCTAAGCAGAGTTTGATTAGATATGGCCCGTGTGTGTAGGAAGCACAGTTCTTTTTTTCTGAGCAAGCTCACTCTTCTGGCCCTATAGGAAACACAGTAGAGTAGAAGAGTGCTCTTTTCTCAAAAGCAGAGTGTGTTACTTGTAAGGCGAGCTAGCGTTTGTTTCCCAGTCCCAAATCGAGTTGAATCACATGCAGTTTCTGGTCCTACAAGCAAGAGTTGTTTTCTGGTAAGGAAAATCACTATTGCGCTCCCCTTGCCATACACAGTGCAAATAGCTCTCTCGTCTGTTCCCAGCAAGTACAGTGTATCAGACTGAAGAGGAGCTACTGTTCTTGTCAGTTTCCTAAGCAGAGTTGAACTAGATATGGCCCGTGTGTGTAGGAAGCACAGTTCTTCTGTTCTGAGCAAGTTCACTGTTCTGGCCCTATAGGAAACGCAGTAGAGTAGAAGAGTGCTCTTTTCTCAAAGCAGAGTGTGTTTTTGTAAGGCGAGCTAGCGTTTGTTTCCTAATCCTAAGTGGAGTGGAATCACATGCAGTTTTTGGTCTATGAACAAGAGTTGTTTTCTGGTAAGGAAAATCACTATTGTGCTCCCATTGCCCTATGCAAGGCAAATAGCACTCGCGTCTTTTCCCAGCAAGTACAGTGTATTAGACTGAATAGGAGCTACTGTTCTTTTCAGTTTTCTAAGCAGAGTTGAACTAGATATGGTCCTTGTGAGTAGGAAGCACAGTTCTTTTGTTCTGAGCAAGCTCACTGTTTGGAACCCATAGGAAACACAGTAGAATAGAAGAGTGCTCTTTTCTCTAAAGCAGAGTGTGTTTCTTGTAAGGCGAGCTAGCGTTTGTTTCCCAGTCCTAAATGGTGTGGAATCACATGCAGTTTCTGGTCCTACGAGCAAGAGTTGTTTTCTGGTAAGGAAAGTCACTATTGCGCTCCAAATGCCTCATACAGTGCAAATAGCACTCGCGTCTGTTCCCAGCAAGTACAGTGTATTGGACTGAATAGGAGCTACTGTTCTTGTCAGTTTCCTAAAGAGTTTAACTAGATATGGGCCATGTGTGTAGGAAGAACAGTTCTTTTGTTCTGAGCAAGCTCACTGTTTGTACCCCATAGGAAACACAGTGGAGTAGAAGAGTGCTGTTTTTTCAAAAGCAGAGTGGGTTTCTTGTAAGGCGAACTAGCGTTTGTTTCCCAGTCCTAAGTGGAGTTGAATCCCATGCAGTTTCTGGTACTACGAGCAAGAGTTTTTTTCTGGTAAGAAGAGTCACTATTGTGCTGCCGTTGCCATACACAGGACAAATAGCACTGGCGTCTGTTCCCAGCAAGTACAGTGTATTGGACTGAAGAGGATCTACTGTTCTTGTCAGGTTCCTAAGCAGACTTGAACTAGATATGGCCGTGTGTGTAGGAAGAACAGGTTTTTTTGTTCTGAGCAAGCTCACTGTTCGGACCCCATAGGAAACACAGTAGAGAAGAAGAGTGCTCTTTTCTCTAAACCAGAGTGTGTTTCTTGTAAGGCGAGCTAGCGTTTGTTTCCCAGTTCTAAATGGAATTGAATCACATGCAGTTTCTGGTCCTACGAGCAAGAGTTGTTTTCTGGTAAGGAAAGTCACTATTGCGCTCCCATTGCCATACACAGTGCAAATAGCCCATGCGTCTGTTCCCAGCAAGTACAGTGTATCGTACTGAAGAGGAGCTACTGTTCTTCTCAGTTTCCTAAGCAGAGTTGAACTAGATATGGCCCGTTTGTGTAGGAAGCACAGTTCTTTTTTTCTGAGCAAGCTCACTGTTCTGGCCCTATAGGAAATACATTAGAGTACAAGAGTGCTCTTTTCTCAAATGCAGAGTGTGTTTCTTGTAAAGCGTGCTAGAGTTTGTTTCTCAGTCCTAAATGGAGTTGAATCACATGCAGTTTCTGCTCCTACGAGCAAGAGTTGTTTTCTGTTAAGAAGAGTCACTATTGCGCTGCCATTGCCATACACAGGACAAATAGCACTAGCGTCTGTTCCCAGCAAGTACAGTGTATTGGACTGAAGAGAATATACTGTTCTTGTCACTTTCCTAAGCAGTGTTGAACTAGATATGGCCCGTGTGTATAGGAAGCACAGTTCTTTTGTTCTGAGCAAGCTCACTGTTCGGACCCCATAGGAAGCACAGTAGAGTAGAAGAGTGCTCTTTTCTCAAAAGCAGAGTGTGTTTCATGTAAGGTGAGCTAGCATTTGTTTCCCAGTCCTAAATGGAGTTGAATCACATGCAGTTTCTGGTCCTACGAGCAAGAGTTGTTTTCTGGTAAGGAAAGTCACTATTGTGCTCCCAATGCCATACACAGTGCAAATAGTACTCGCGTCTGTTCCCAGCAAATACAGTGTATCGGAGTGAAGAGGAGCTACTGTTCTTGTCAGTTTCCTAAGCAGAGTTGAACTAGATATGGTCCGTGTGTGTAGGAAGCGCAGTTCTTTTGTTCTGAGCAAGCTCACTGTTTGGACCCCATTGGAAACACAGTAGAGTAGAAGAGTGCTCTTTTCTCTAAAGCAGAGTGTGTTTCTTGTAAGGTGAGCTAGCGTTTGTTGCCCAGTCCTAAATGGAGTTGAGTCACATGCAGTTTTTTGTCCTACGAGCAAGAGTTGTTTTCTGGTAAGACCAGTCACTATTGTGCTCCAAATGCCATACACAGTGCAAATAGCACTCGCGTCTGTTACCCGCACGTAAAGTGTATTGGACTGAAGAGGAGCTACTGTTCTTGTCAGGTTCCTAAGCACAGTTGAACTAGATATGGCCTGTGTGTGTAGGAAGCACAGTTCTTTTGTTCTGAGCAAGCTCACTGTTCGGACTCCATTGGAAACAGTAGAGTAGAAGAGTGCTCTTTTCTCTAAAGCAGAGTGTGTTTCTTGTAAGGCGAGCTAGCGTTTGTTTCCCAGTCCTAAATGGAGTTGAATCACATGCAGTTTCTGGTCCTACGAGCAAAAGTTGTTTTATGGTAAGAATAGTCACTATTGTGCTGCCATTGCCATACACAGGACAAATAGCACTGGCGTCTGTTCCCAGCAAGTACAGTGTATTGGACTGAAGAGGAGCTACTGTTCTTGTCAGTTTCCTAAGCAGAGTTGAACTAGATATGGTCGGTGTGTAGGAAGCACAGTTCTTTTGTTCTGAGCAAGCTCACTGTTCTGGCCCTGTAGGAAACACAGTAGAGTAGAAAAGTGCTCTTTTCTCTAAAGCAGAGTGTGTTTCTTGTAAGGCGAGCTAGCGTTTCTTTCCCAGTCCTAAATGGAGTTGAGTCACATGCAGTTTTTGGTCCTAAGAGCAAGAGTTGTTTTCTTGTAAGACGAGTCACTATTGTGCTCCAATTGCCATACACAGTGCAAATAGCACTCGCTTCTGTTCCCAGCAAGTACAGTGTATTGGACTGAAGAGGAGCTACTGTTCTTGTTAGGTTCCTAAGCAGAGTTTTACTAGATATGGTCCGTGTGTGTAGGAAGCACAGTTGTTTTGTTCTGAGCAAGCTCACTGTTTGGACCCCATAGGAAACACAGTAGAGTAGAAGAGTGCTCTTTTCTCAAAAGCAGAGTGTGTTTCTTGTAAGGCGAGCTAGCGTTTGTTTCCCAGTCCTAAATGGAGTTGAATCACATGCATTTTCTGGTCCTACGCGCAAGAGTTGTTTTCTGGTAAGAAGAGTCACTATTGCGCTCCAATTGCCATACACAGTGCAAATAGCACTCGCGTCTGTTCCCAGCAAGTACAGTGTATTGGACTGAGGATCTACTGTTATTGTCAGGTTCCTAAGCAGAGTTGAACTAGATATGGTCGGTGTGTGTAGGAAGCACAGTTCTTTTGTTATGAGCAAGCTCACTGTTCGGAACACATAGGAAACACATTAAGTAGAAGAGTGCTCTTTTCTCAAAAGCAGAGTGTGTTTCTTGTAAGGCGAGCTAGTGTGTGTTTCCCAGTCCTAAATGGAGTTGAGTCACATGCAGCTTTTTGTCCTACGAGCAATAGTTTTTTTCTGGTAAGTCGAGTCAATATTGAGCTCCAATTGCCATACACAGTGCAAATAGCACTCGCGTCTGTTCCCCGAAAGTACAGTGTATTGGACTGAAGAGGAGCTACTGTTCTTGTCAGTTTCTTAAGCAGAGTTGAACTAGATATAGCCCATGTGTGTAGGAAGCACAGTTCTTTTGTTCTGAGCAAGCTCACTGTTCGGACCACATAGGAAACACAGTAGAGTAGAAGAGAGCTCTTTTCTCAAAAGCAGAGTGTGTTTCATGTAAGACGATCTAGCATTTGTTTCCGAGTCCTAAATGGAGTTGAATCACATGCAGTTTCTGGTTTTACGAGCAAGAGTTGTTTTCTGGTAAGAAGAGTCACTATTGCGCTTCCATTGTCATACACAGTGCAAATAGTACTCGCGTCTGTTCCCAGCAAGTACAGTGTATCGGACTGAAGAGGAGCTACTGTTCTTGTCAGTTTCCTAAGCAGAGTTGAACTAGTTATGGCCCGTGTGGAGAAAGCACAGTTATTTTGTTCTGAGCAAGCTCACTGTTCTGGCCCTATAGGAAACACAGTAGAGTAGAAGAGTGCTCTTTTGTCTAAAGCAGAGTGTATTTCTTGTAAGGCGAGCTAGCGTTTGTTTCCCAGTCCTAAATGGAGTTGAATAACATGCAGTTTCTGGTCCTACGAGCAAGAGTTGTTTTCTGGTAAGAAGAGTCACTATTGTGCTGCCATTACCATACACAGGACAAATAGCACTGGCGTCTGTTCCCAGCAATTACAGTGTATTGGACTGAAGAGGATCTACTGTTCTTGTCAGGTTCCTAAGCAGAATTGAACTAGATATGGCCATGTTTGTAGGAAGCACAGTTCTTTTGTTCTGAGCAAGCTCACTGTTTGGACACCATAGGAAACACAGTAGAGTAGAAGAGTGCTCTTTTCTCAAATCAGAGTGTGTTTCGTGTAAGGCGAGCTAGCGTTTGTTTTCCAGTCCTAAAAGGTGTGGAATCACATGCAGTTTCTGGTCTTACGAGCAAGAGTTGTTTTCTGGTAAGGAAAGTCACTATTGTGCTCCCATTGCAATAAACAGGGCAAATAGCCCATGCGTCTGTTCCCAGCAAGTACAGTGTATCGGACTGAAGAGGAGCTCATGTTCTTGTCAGTTTACTAAGCAGAGTTGAACTAGATATGGACCGTGTTTGTAGGAGGCACAGTTCTTATGTTCTGAGCAAGCACACTGTTCTGGCCCTATAGGAAACACAGTAGAGTAGAAGAGTGCTCTTTTCTCTAAAGCAGAGTGTGTTTCTTGTAAGGCGAGCTCACATTTGTTTCCCAGTCCTAAATGGAATTGAGTCACATGCAGTTTTTTGTCCTACGAGCAAGAGTTGTTTTCTGGTAAGAAGAGTCACTATTGCGATCCAAATGCCTTATACAGTGCAAATAGCACTCGCGTCTGTTCCCAGAAAGTACAGTGTATTGGACTGAAGAGGAGCTAGTGTTCTTCTCAGTTTCCTAAGCAGAGTTTGATTAGATATGGCCCGTGTGTGTAGGAAGCACAGTTCTTTTTTTCTGAGCAAGCTCACTCTTCTGGCCCTATAGGAAACACAGTAGAGTAGAAGAGTGCTCTTTTCTCAAAAGCAGAGTGTGTTACTTGTAAGGCGAGCTAGCGTTTGTTTCCCAGTCCCAAATCGAGTTGAATCACATGCAGTTTCTGGTCCTACAAGCAAGAGTTGTTTTCTGGTAAGGAAAATCACTATTGCGCTCCCCTTGCCATACACAGTGCAAATAGCTCTCTCGTCTGTTCCCAGCAAGTACAGTGTATCAGACTGAAGAGGAGCTACTGTTCTTGTCAGTTTCCTAAGCAGAGTTGAACTAGATATGGCCCGTGTGTGTAGGAAGCACAGTTCTTCTGTTCTGAGCAAGTTCACTGTTCTGGCCCTATAGGAAACGCAGTAGAGTAGAAGAGTGCTCTTTTCTCAAAGCAGAGTGTGTTTTTGTAAGGCGAGCTAGCGTTTGTTTCCTAATCCTAAGTGGAGTGGAATCACATGCAGTTTTTGGTCTATGAACAAGAGTTGTTTTCTGGTAAGGAAAATCACTATTGTGCTCCCATTGCCCTATGCAAGGCAAATAGCACTCGCGTCTTTTCCCAGCAAGTACAGTGTATTAGACTGAATAGGAGCTACTGTTCTTTTCAGTTTTCTAAGCAGAGTTGAACTAGATATGGTCCTTGTGAGTAGGAAGCACAGTTCTTTTGTTCTGAGCAAGCTCACTGTTTGGAACCCATAGGAAACACAGTAGAATAGAAGAGTGCTCTTTTCTCTAAAGCAGAGTGTGTTTCTTGTAAGGCGAGCTAGCGTTTGTTTCCCAGTCCTAAATGGTGTGGAATCACATGCAGTTTCTGGTCCTACGAGCAAGAGTTGTTTTCTGGTAAGGAAAGTCACTATTGCGCTCCAAATGCCTCATACAGTGCAAATAGCACTCGCGTCTGTTCCCAGCAAGTACAGTGTATTGGACTGAATAGGAGCTACTGTTCTTGTCAGTTTCCTAAAGAGTTTAACTAGATATGGGCCATGTGTGTAGGAAGAACAGTTCTTTTGTTCTGAGCAAGCTCACTGTTTGTACCCCATAGGAAACACAGTGGAGTAGAAGAGTGCTGTTTTTTCAAAAGCAGAGTGGGTTTCTTGTAAGGCGAACTAGCGTTTGTTTCCCAGTCCTAAGTGGAGTTGAATCCCATGCAGTTTCTGGTACTACGAGCAAGAGTTTTTTTCTGGTAAGAAGAGTCACTATTGTGCTGCCGTTGCCATACACAGGACAAATAGCACTGGCGTCTGTTCCCAGCAAGTACAGTGTATTGGACTGAAGAGGATCTACTGTTCTTGTCAGGTTCCTAAGCAGACTTGAACTAGATATGGCCGTGTGTGTAGGAAGAACAGGTTTTTTTGTTCTGAGCAAGCTCACTGTTCGGACCCCATAGGAAACACAGTAGAGAAGAAGAGTGCTCTTTTCTCTAAACCAGAGTGTGTTTCTTGTAAGGCGAGCTAGCGTTTGTTTCCCAGTTCTAAATGGAATTGAATCACATGCAGTTTCTGGTCCTACGAGCAAGAGTTGTTTTCTGGTAAGGAAAGTCACTATTGCGCTCCCATTGCCATACACAGTGCAAATAGCCCATGCGTCTCTTCCCAGCAAGTACAGTGTATCGTACTGAAGAGGAGCTACTGTTCTTCTCAGTTTCCTAAGCAGAGTTGAACTAGATATGGCCCGTTTGTGTAGGAAGCACAGTTCTTTTTTTCTGAGCAAGCTCACTGTTCTGGCCCTATAGGAAATACATTAGAGTACAAGAGTGCTCTTTTCTCAAATGCAGAGTGTGTTTCTTGTAAAGCGTGCTAGAGTTTGTTTCTCAGTCCTAAATGGAGTTGAATCACATGCAGTTTCTGCTCCTACGAGCAAGAGTTGTTTTCTGTTAAGAAGAGTCACTATTGCGCTGCCATTGCCATACACAGGACAAATAGCACTAGCGTCTGTTCCCAGCAAGTACAGTGTATTGGACTGAAGAGAATATACTGTTCTTGTCACTTTCCTAAGCAGTGTTGAACTAGATATGGCCCGTGTGTATAGGAAGCACAGTTCTTTTGTTCTGAGCAAGCTCACTGTTCGGACCCCATAGGAAGCACAGTAGAGTAGAAGAGTGCTCTTTTCTCAAAAGCAGAGTGTGTTTCATGTAAGGTGAGCTAGCATTTGTTTCCCAGTCCTAAATGGAGTTGAATCACATGCAGTTTCTGGTCCTACGAGCAAGAGTTGTTTTCTGGTAAGGAAAGTCACTATTGTGCTCCCAATGCCATACACAGTGCAAATAGTACTCGCGTCTGTTCCCAGCAAATACAGTGTATCGGAGTGAAGAGGAGCTACTGTTCTTGTCAGTTTCCTAAGCAGAGTTGAACTAGATATGGTCCGTGTGTGTAGGAAGCGCAGTTCTTTTGTTCTGAGCAAGCTCACTGTTTGGACCCCATTTCAAACACAGTAGAGTAGAAGAGTGCTCTTTTCTCTAAAGCAGAGTGTGTTTCTTGTAAGGTGAGCTAGCGTTTGTTGCCCAGTCCTAAATGGAGTTGAGTCACATGCAGTTTTTTGTCCTACGAGCAAGAGTTGTTTTCTGGTAAGACCAGTCACTATTGTGCTCCAAATGCCATACACAGTGCAAATAGCACTCGCGTCTGTTACCCGCACGTAAAGTGTATTGGACTGAAGAGGAGCTACTGTTCTTGTCAGGTTCCTAAGCACAGTTGAACTAGATATGGCCTGTGTGTGTAGGAAGCACAGTTCTTTTGTTCTGAGCAAGCTCACTGTTCGGACTCCATTGGAAACAGTAGAGTAGAAGAGTGCTCTTTTCTCAAATGCAGAGTGTGTTTCTTGTAAGGCGAGCTAGCGTTTGTTTCCCAGTCCTAAATGGAGTTGAATCTCATGCAGTTTCTGGTCCTACGAGCATGATTTGTTTTACGGTAAGAAGAGTCACTATTGCGCTGCCATTGCCATACACAGGACAAATAGCACTGGCGTCTGTTCCCAGCAAGTACACTGTATTGGACTGAAGAGGATCTACTGTTCTTGTCAGGTTCCTAAGCAGAATTGACCTAGATATGATCCGTGTGTGTAGGAAGCACAGTTCTTTTGTTCTCAGCAAGCTCACTGTTTGGACCCGGTAGGATAAACAGTAGAGTAGAAGAGTGCTCTTTTCTCCAAAGTAGAGTGTGTTTCTTGTAAGGCGAGCTAGCGTTTGTTTCCCAGTCCTAAATGGAGTTGAATCACATGCAGATTGTGGTCCTACAAGCAAGAGTTGTTTTCTGGTAAGGAAAGTCACTATTGCTCTCCCATTTCCATACACAGTGCAAATAGCACTCGCGTCTGTTCCCACCAAGTACAGTGTATCAGACTGAAGAGGAGCTACTGTTCTTGTCAGTTTCCTAAGCAGAGTTGAACTAGATATGGCCCGTGTGTGTAGGAAGCACAGTTCTTATGTTCTGAGCAAACTCACTGTTCTGGCCCTATAGGAAACACAGTAGAGTAGAAGAGTGCTCTTTTCTATAAAGCAGAGTTTGTTTCTTGTAAGGCGAGCTAGCGTTTGTTTAGCAGTCCTAAATGGAGTTGAATCCCATGCAGTTTCTGGTACTACGAGCAAGAGTTGTTTTCTGGTAAGAAGAGTCACTATTGCGCTTCCATTGCCATACACAGGACAAATAGCACTCGCTTCTGTTCCCAGCAAGTACTGTGTATTGGACTAAATAGGTGCTACTGTTCTTGTCAGTTTCCTAAGCAGAGTTGAACTAGATATGATCCGTGTTTGTAGGAAGCACAGTTATTTTGTTCTTTGCAAGCTCATTGTTTGGACACCATAGGAAACACAGTAGAGTAGAAGAGTGCTCTTTTCTCTAAAGCAGAGTTTGTTTCTTGTAAGGCGAGCTAGCGTTTGTTTCGCAGTCCTAAATGGAGTTGAATCCCATGCAGTTTCTGGTACTACGAGCAAGAGTTGTTTTCTGGTAAGAAGAGTCACTATTGCGCTGCCATTGCCATACACAGGACAAATAGCACTGGCGTCTGTTCGCAGCAAGTACAGTGTATTGGGCTGAAGAGGATCTACTGTTCTTGTCAGTTTCCTAAGCAGACTTGAACTAGATATGGCCCTGTGTGTAGGAAGCAGTTTTTTTGTTCTGAGCAAGCTCACTGTTCGGACCCCATAGGAAACACAGTAGAGTAGAAGAGTGTTTATTTCTCAAAAGCAGAGTGTGTTTCTTTTAAGGCGAGCTTGCGTTTGTTTCCCATTACTAAATGGAGTGGAATCACATGCAGTTTCTGGTCCTACGAGCAAGAGTTGTTTTCTGGTAAGGAAAGTCACTATTGTGCTCCCATTGACATACCCAGTGCAAATAGCACTCCCGTCTGTTCCCAGCAAGTACAATGTATTGCACTGAAGAAGAGCTAATGTTCTTGTCAGTTTCCTAAGAAGAGTTGAACTAGATATGGCCCGTGTGTGTAGGAGGCACAGTTCTTTTTTTCTTAGCTAGCTCACTGTACTGGCCCTATAGGAAACACAGTAGAGTAGAAGAGTGCTCTTTTCTCAAAAGCAGAGTGTGTTTCTTGTAAAGCGAGCTGGAGTTTGTTTCCCAGTCCTAAATGGAGTTGAGTGACATGCAGTTTTTTGTCCTACGAGCAAGAGTTGTTTTCTGGTAAGACAAGTCACTATTGTGCTCCAATTGCCATACACAGTGCAAATAGCACTCGAGTCTGTTCCCCGCAAGTACAGTGTATTGGACTGTAGAGGAGCTACTGTTCTTGTCAGGTTCCTAAGCAGAATTGAACTAGATATGACCCTGTGTGTAGGAAGCACAGTTCTTTTGTTCTGAGCAAGCTCACTGTTCGGACACCATAGGAAACACAGTAGAGTAGAAGAGTGCTCTTTTCTCAAAAGCAGAGTGTCTTTCTTGTAAGGCGAGCTAGCTTACAAGATTGATTCCCAGTCCTAAATGAAGTTGAATCACATGCAGTTTCTGGTCCTAAGAGCAAGAGTTTTTTTCTGCTAAGGAAAGTCACTATTGTGCTCCTCTTGCCATACACAGTGCAAATAGCTCTCGCGTCTGTTCCCAGCAAGTACAGTGTATCGGACTGTAGAGGAGCTACTGTTCTTGTCAGTTTCCTAAGCAGAGTTGAACTAGATATGGCCCGTGTGTGGGAAGCACAGTTCTTATGTTCTGAGCAAGCTCACTGTTCTGGCCATGTAGGAAACACATTAGAGTAGAAGAGTGCTCTTTTTCTAAAGCAGAGTGTGTTTCTTGTAAGGCGAGCTAGTGTTTGTTTCCCAGTCCTAAATGGAATTGAATCACATGCAGTTTCTGGTCCTATGAGCAAGAGTTTTTTTATGGTAAGAATAGTCACTATTGCGCTGCCATTGCCATACACAGGACAAATAGCACTGGGGTCTGTTCCCAGCAAGTACAGTGTATTGGACTGAAGAAGAGCTACTGTTCTTGTCATTTTCCTAAGCAGAGTTGAACTACATATGGTCCGTGTGTGTAGGAAGCACAGTTCTTTTGTTCTGAGCAAGCTCATTGTTTGGTCCCCATAGGAAACACAGTAGAGTAGAAGAGTGCTCTTTTCTCTAAAGCAGAGTGTGTTTCTTGTAAGGAGAGCTAGAGTTTGTTTCCCAGTCCTAAATGGAGTTGAATCCAATGCAGTTTCTGGTACTACGAGCAAGAGTTGTCTTCTGGTAAGGAAAGTCACTATTGCACTCTCATTGCCATACACAGTGCAAATAGCCCTCCCGTCTGTTTCCAGCAAGTACAGTGTATTGGACTGAAGAGGAGCTACTGTTCTTCTCAGTTTCCTAAGCAGAGTTGAACTAGATATGGCCAGTGAGTGTAGGAAGCACAGTTATTTTGTTCTGAGCAAGCTCACTATTCTGGACCTATAGGAAACACAGTAGAGTAGAAGAGTCCTCTTTTCTCAAAAGCAGAGTGTGTTTCTTGTAAAGCAAGCTAGAGTTTGTTTCCCAGTCCTAAATCGAGTTGAATCACATGCAGTTTCTGGTCCTACGAGCAAGAGTTGTTTGCTGGTAAGAAGAGTCACTATTGTGCTGCCAATGCCATACACTTGACAAATAGCACTGGCGTCTTTTCCCAGCAAGTACAGTGTATTGGACTGAAGAGGATCTACTTTTCTTGTCAGGTTCCTAAGCAGACTTGGACTATATATGGCCGTGTGTGTAGGAAGCACAGTTTTTTTTTTCTGATCAAGCTCGCTGTTCGGAACACATAGGAAACACTGTAGAGTAGAAGAGTGCTCTTTTCTCAAAAGCAGAGTGTGTTTCTTGGAAGGCGAGCTAGAGTTTGTTTCCCAGTTTTAAATGGGGTTGAGTCACATGCAGTTTCTGGTCCTACGAGCAAGAGTTGTTTTATGGTAAGAATAGTCACTATTGTGCTGCCATTGCCATACACAGGACAAATAGCACTGGCGTCTGTTCCCAGCAAGTACAGTGTATTGGACTGAAGAGGATCTACTATTCTTGTAAGATTCCTAAGCAGAATTGAACTAGATATGACCGTGTGTGTAGTAAGCACAGTTCTTTTGTTCTGAGCAAGCTCACTGTTCGGACCCCATTGGAAACACAGTAGAGTAGAAGAGTGCTCTTTTCTCAAAAGCAGAGTGTGTTTCATGTAAGGCGAGCTAGCATTTGTTTCCCAGTCCTAAATCGAGTTGAATCACATGCAGTTTCTGGTCCTACGAGCAAGTGTTGTTTACTGGTAAGAAGAGTCACTATTGTGCTCCCATTGTCATAGACAGGGCAAATAGCACTCGCGTCTGTTTTCAGCTAGAACAGTGTATTGGACTGAAGAGGATCTACTATTCTTGTCAGTTTCCTAAGCAGAATTGAACTAGATATGACGGTGTGTTTAGGAAGCACAGTTCTTTTGTTCTGAGCAAGCTCACTGTTCTGGCCCTATAGGAAACACAGTAGAGTAGAAAAGTGCTCTTTTCTCAAAAGCAGAGTGTGTTTCTTGTAAGGTGAGCTAGCGTTTGTTTCCCAGTCCTATATGGAGTTGAATCACATGCAGTTTCTGGTCCTTCGAGCAAGAGTTGTTTTCTGGTAAGGAAATTCACTATTGCGCTCCCATTGAGATACACAGTGCAAATAGCACTCGCGTCTGTTCCCAGCAAGTGCAGTGTATTGGACTGAAGAGGATCTACTATTCTTGTCAGTTTCCTAAGCAGAATTGAAATAGATATGACCGTGTGTGTAGGAAGCACAGTTCTTTTGTTCTGAGCAAGCTCACTGTTTTGGCCCTATAGGAAACACTTTAGAGTAGAAGAAGGCTCCTTTCTCAAAAGCAGATTGTGTTTCTCGTAAGGTGAGCTAGCATTTGTTTCCCAGTCCTAAACGGAGTTGAATCTCATGCAGTTTCTGGTCCTACGAGCAAGAGTTGTTTTCTGGTAAGAAGAGTCACTATTGCGCTCCCATTGTCATACACAGGGCAAATAGCACTCGCGTCTGTTCCCAGCAAGTACAGTGTATTGGACTGAAGAGGATCTATTATTTTTGTCAGTTTCCTAAGCAGAATTGGACTAGATATGACCATGTGTGTAGGAAGCACAGTTCTTTTGTTCTGATCAAGCTCACGTTTCTGGCCCTATAGGAAACACAGTAGAGTAGAAGAGTGCTCTTTACTCTAAAGCAGAGTGTGTTTCTTGTAAGGCGAGCTCGCGTTTGTTTCCCAGTCCTAAATGGAGTTGCGTCACATGCAGTTTTTCGTCCTACGAGCAAATGTTGTTTTCTGGTATGAAGAGTCACTATTGTGCTCCAATTGCCATACACAGTGCAAATAGCACTGTTGTCTGTTCCCAGCAAGGACAGTGTATTGGACTGAATAGGAGCTACTGTTCATGTCAATTTCCAAAGCATAGTTGAACTAGTTATGGTCCGGGTGTAGGAAGCACAGTTCTTTTGTTCTCAGCAAGCTCACTGTTCGGACCCCATAGGAAAAACAGTAGAGTAGAACAGTGCTCTTTTCTCTAAAGCAGAGTGTGTTTCTTGTAAGGCTAGCTAGCGTTTGTTTCCCAGTCCTAAATGGAGTTGAATCACATACAGTTTCTGGTCCTACGAGCAAGAGTTGTTTTCTGGTAAGAAAAGTCACTACTGTGCTCCCATTGCCATACACAGTGCAAATAGCACTCGCGTCTGTTCCCAGCAAGTACAGTGTATTGGACTGAAGAGGAGCTACTGTTCTTGTGAGTTTCCTAAGCAGAGTTGAACTAGATGTGGTCGGTGTGTGTAGGAAGCACAGTTCTTTTGTTCTGAGTAAGCTCACTCTTCTGGCCCTATAGGAAACACAGTAGAGTAGAAAAGTGCTCTTTTCTCTAAAGCAGAGTGTGTTTCTTGTAAGGCGAGCTAGCGTTTGTTTCCCAGTCCTAAATGGAGTTGAATCACATGCAGTTTCTGGTCCTACGAGCAAAAGTTGTTTTATGGTAAGAATAGTCACTATTGTGCTGCCATTGCCATACACAGGACAAATAGCACTCGCGTCTGTTCCCAGCAAGTACAGTGTATTGGACTGAAGAGGAGCTACTGTTCCTGTCAGTTTCCTAAGCAGAGTTGAACTAGATATGGTCGGTGTGTAGGAAGCACAGTTCTTTTGTTCTGAGCAAGCTCACTGTTCTGGCCCTGTAGGAAACACAGTAGAGTAGAAAAGTGCTCTTTTCTCTAAAGCAGAGTGTGTTTCTTGTAAGGCGAGCTAGCGTTTCTTTCCCAGTCCTAAATGGAGTTGAATCACATGCAGTTTTTGGTCCTAAGAGCAAGAGTTGTTTTCTTGTAAGACGAGTCACTATTGTGCTCCAATTGCCATACACAGTGCAAATAGCACTCGCTTCTGTTCCCAGCAAGTACAGTGTATTGGACTGAAGAGGAGCTACTGTTCTTGTTAGGTTCCTAAGCAGAGTTTTACTAGATATGGTCCGTGTGTGTAGGAAGCACAGTTGTTTTGTTCTGAGCAAGCTCACTGTTTGGACCCCATAGGAAACACAGTAGAGTAGAAGAGTGCTCTTTTCTCAAAAGCAGAGTGTGTTTCTTGTAAGGCGAGCTAGCGTTTGTTTCCCAGTCCTAAATGGAGTTGAATCCCATGCATTTTCTGGTCCTACGCGCAAGAGTTGTTTTCTGGTAAGAAGAGTCACTATTGCGCTCCAATTGCCATACACAGTGCAAATAGCACTCGCGTCTGTTCCCAGCAAGTACAGTGTATTGGACTGAGGATCTACTGTTATTGTCAGGTTCCTAAGCAGAGTTGAACTAGATATGGTCGGTGTGTGTAGGAAGCAAAGTTCTTTTGTTATGAGCAAGCTCACTGTTCGGAACACATAGGAAACACATTAAGTAGAAGAGTGCTCTTTTCTCAAAAGCAGAGTGTGTTTCTTGTAAGGCGAGCTAGTGTTTGTTTCCCAGTCCTAAATGGAGTTGAGTCACATGCAGCTTTTTGTCCTACGAGCAAGAGTTTTTTTCTGGTAAGTCGAGTCAATATTGAGCTCCAATTGCCATACACAGTGCAAATAGCACTCGCGTCTGTTCCCCGAAAGTACAGTGTATTGGACTGAAGAGGAGCTACTGTTCTTGTCAGTTTCTTAAGCAGAGTTGAACTAGATATAGCCCGTGTGTGTAGGAAGCACAGTTCTTTTGTTCTGATCAAGCTCACTGTTCGGACCACATAGGAAACACAGTAGAGTAGAAGAGTGCTCTTTTCTCAAAAGCAGAGTGTGTTTCATGTAAGACGATCTAGCATTTGTTTCCGAGTCCTAAATGGAGTTGAATCACATGCAGTTTCTGGTCCTACGAGCAAGAGTTGTTTTCTGGTAAGAAGAGTCACTATTGCGCTTCCATTGTCATACACAGTGAAAATAGTACTCGCGTCTGTTCCCAGCAAGTACAGTGTATCGGACTGAAGAGGAGCTACTGTTCTTGTCAGTTTCCTAAGCAGAGTTGAACTAGTTATGGCCCGTGTGGAGAAAGCACAGTTGTTTTGTTCTGAGCAAGCTCACTCTTCTGGCCCTATAGGAAACACAGTAGAGTAGAAGAGTGCTCTTTTGTCTAAAGCAGAGTGTGTTTCTTGTAAGGCGAGCTAGCGTTTGTTTCCCAGTCCTAAATGGAGTTGAATAACATGCAGTTTCTGGTCCTACGAGCAAGAGTTGTTTTCTGGTAAGAAGAGTCACTATTGCGCTGCCATTACCATACACAGGACAAATAGCACTGGCGTCTGTTCCCAGCAAGTACAGTGTATTGGACTGAAGAGGATCTACTGTTCTTGTCAGGTTCCTAAGCAGAATTGAACTAGATATGGCCATGTTTGTAGGAAGCACAGTTCTTTTGTTCTGAGCAAGCTCACTGTTTGGACACCATAGGAAACACAGTAGAGTAGAAGAGTGCTCTTTTCTCAAATCAGAGTGTGTTTCGTGTAAGGCGAGCTAGCGTTTGTTTTCCAGTCCTAAAAGGTGTGGAATCACATGCAGTTTCTGGTCTTAC
The DNA here is from genome assembly GCF_949786415.1 of Peromyscus eremicus. Taxonomy (NCBI): domain Eukaryota; kingdom Metazoa; phylum Chordata; class Mammalia; order Rodentia; family Cricetidae; genus Peromyscus; species Peromyscus eremicus. The sequence continues at coordinate 56,174 of NW_026736337.1, read as the reverse complement.
GAGCAAGAGTTGTTTTCTGGTAAGGAAAGTCACTATTGTGCTCCCATTGCAATAAACAGGGCAAATAGCCCATGCGTCTGTTCCCAGCAAGTACAGTGTATCGGACTGAAGAGGAGCTCATGTTCTTGTCAGTTTACTAAGCAGAGTTGAACTAGATATGGACCGTGTTTGTAGGAGGCACAGTTCTTATGTTCTGAGCAAGCTCACTGTTCTGGCCCTATAGGAAACACAGTAGAGTAGAAGAGTGCTCTTTTCTCTAAAGCAGAGTGTGTTTCTTGTAAGGCGAGCTCACATTTGTTTCCCAGTCCTAAATGGAATTGAGTCACATGCAGTTTTTTGTCCTACGAGCAAGAGTTGTTTTCTGGTAAGAAGAGTCACTATTGCGATCCAAATGCCTTATACAGTGCAAATAGCACTCGCGTCTGTTCCCAGAAAGTACAGTGTATTGGACTGAAGAGGAGCTAGTGTTCTTCTCAGTTTCCTAAGCAGAGTTTGATTAGATATGGCCCGTGTGTGTAGGAAGCACAGTTCTTTTTTTCTGAGCAAGCTCACTCTTCTGGCCCTATAGGAAACACAGTAGAGTAGAAGAGTGCTCTTTTCTCAAAAGCAGAGTGTGTTTCTTGTAAGGCGAGCTAGCGTTTGTTTCCCAGTCCCAAATCGAGTTGAATCACATGCAGTTTCTGGTCCTACAAGCAAGAGTTGTTTTCTGGTAAGGAAAATCACTATTGCGCTCCCCTTGCCATACACAGTGCAAATAGCTCTCTCGTCTGTTCCCAGCAAGTACAGTGTATCAGACTGAAGAGGAGCTACTGTTCTTGTCAGTTTCCTAAGCAGAGTTGAACTAGATATGGCCCGTGTGTGTAGGAAGCACAGTTCTTCTGTTCTGAGCAAGTTCACTGTTCTGGCCCTATAGGAAACGCAGTAGAGTAGAAGAGTGCTCTTTTCTAAAAGCAGAGTGTGTTTTTGTAAGGCGAGCTAGCGTTTGTTTCCTAATCCTAAGTGGAGTGGAATCACATGCAGTTTTTGGTCTATGAACAAGAGTTGTTTTCTGGTAAGGAAAATCACTATTGTGCTCCCATTGCCCTATGCAAGGCAAATAGCACTCGCGTCTTTTCCCAGCAAGTACAGTGTATTAGACTGAATAGGAGCTACTGTTCTTTTCAGTTTTCTAAGCAGAGTTGAACTAGATATGGTCCTTGTGTGTAGGAAGCACAGTTCTTTTGTTCTGAGCAAGCTCACTGTTTGGAACCCATAGGAAACACAGTAGAGTAGAAGAGTGCTCTTTTCTCTAAAGCAGAGTGTGTTTCTTGTAAGGCGAGCTAGCGTTTGTTTCCCAGTCCTAAATGGTGTGGAATCACATGCAGTTTCTGGTCCTACGAGCAAGAGTTGTTTTCTGGTAAGGAAAGTCACTATTGCGCTCCAAATGCCTCATTCAGAGCAAATAGCACTCGCGTCTGTTCCCAGCAAGTACAGTGTATTGGACTGAATAGGAGCTACTGTTCTTGTCAGTTTCCTAAAGAGTTTAACTAGATATGGGCTATGTGTGTAGGAAGAACAGTTCTTTTGTTCTGAGCAAGCTCACTGTTTGTACCCCATAGGAAACACAGTGGAGTAGAAGAGTGCTGTTTTTTCAAAAGCAGAGTGGGTTTCTTGTAAGGCGAACTAGCGTTTGTTTCCCAGTCCTAAGTGGAGTTGAATCCCATGCAGTTTCTGGTACTACGAGCAAGAGTTTTTTTCTGGAAAGAAGAGTCACTATTGTGCTGCCGTTGCCATACACAGGACAAATAGCACTGGCGTCTGTTCCCAGCAAGTACAGTGTATTGGACTGAAGAGGATCTACTCTTCTTGTCAGGTTCCTAAGCAGACTTGAACTAGATATGGCCGTGTGTGTAGGAAGAACAGGTTTTTTTGTTCTGAGCAAGCTCACTGTTCGGACCCCATAGGAAACACAGTAGAGAAGAAGAGTGCTCTTTTCTCTAAACCAGAGTGTGTTTCTTGTAAGGCGAGCTAGCGTTTGTTTCCCAGTTCTAAATGGAATTGAATCACATGCAGTTTCTGGTCCTACGAGCAAGAGTTGTTTTCTGGTAAGGAAAGTCACTATTGCGCTCCCATTGCCATACACAGTGCAAATAGCCCATGTGTCTGTTCCCAGCAAGTACAGTGTATCGTACTGAAGAGGAGCTACTGTTCTTCTCAGTTTCCTAAGCAGAGTTGAACTAGATATGGCCCGTTTGTGTAGGAAGCACAGTTCTTTTTTTCTGAGCAAGCTCACTGTTCTGGCCCTATAGGAAATACATTAGAGTAGAAGAGTGCTCTTTTCTCAAATGCAGAGTGTGTTTCTTGTAAAGCGTGCTAGAGTTTGTTTCTCAGTCCTAAATGGAGTTGAATCACATGCAGTTTCTGCTCCTACGAGCAAGAGTTGTTTTCTGTTAAGAAGAGTCACTATTGCGCTGCCATTGCCATACACAGGACAAATAGCACTAGCGTCTGTTCCCAGCAAGTACAGTGTATTGGACTGAAGAGGATATACTGTTCTTGTCACTTTCCTAAGCAGTGTTGAACTAGATATGGCCCGTGTGTATAGGAAGCACAGTTCTTTTGTTCTGAGCAAGCTCACTGTTCGGACCCCATAGGAAGCACAGTAGAGTAGAAGAGTGCTCTTTTCTCAAAAGCAGAGTGTGTTTCATGTAAGGTGAGCTAGCATTTGTTTCCCAGTCCTAAATGGAGTTGAATCACATGCCCTTTCTGGTCCTACGAGCAAGAGTTGTTTTCTGGTAAGGAAAGTCACTATTGTGCTCCCAATGCCATACACAGTGCAAATAGTACTCGCGTCTGTTCCCAGCAAGTACAGTGTATCGGAATGAAGAGGAGCTACTGTTCTTGTCAGTTTCCTAAGCAGAGTTGAACTAGATATGGTCCGTGTGTGTAGGAAGCGCAGTTCTTTTGTTCTGAGCAAGCTCACTGTTTGGACCCCATAGGAAACACAGTAGAGTAGAAGAGTGCTCTTTTCTCTAAAGCAGAGTGTGTTTCTTGTAAGGTGAGCTAGCGTTTGTTGCCCAGTCCTAAATGGAGTTGAGTCACATGCAGTTTTTTGTCCTACGAGCAAGAGTTGTTTTCTGGTAAGACCAGTCACTATTGTGCTCCAAATGCCATACACAGTGCAAATAGCACTCGCGTCTGTTACCCGCACGTAAAGTGTATTGGACTGAAGAGGAGCTACTGTTCTTGTCAGGTTCCTAAGCACAGTTGAACTAGATATGGCCTGTGTGTGTAGGAAGCACAGTTCTTTTGTTCTGAGCAAGCTCACTGTTTGGACTCCATTGGAAACAGTAGAGTAGAAGAGTGCTCTTTTCTCAAATGCAGAGTGTGTTTCTTGTAAGGCGAGCTAGCGTTTGTTTCCCAGTCCTAAATGGAGTTGAATCTCATGCAGTTTCTGGTCCTACGAGCATGATTTGTTTTACGGTAAGAAGAGTCACTATTGCGCTGCCATTGCCATACACAGGACAAATAGCACTGGCGTCTGTTCCCAGCAAGTACAGTGTATTGGACTGAAGAGGATCTACTGTTCTTGTCAGGTTCCTAAGCAGAATTGACCTAGATATGATCCGTGTGTGTAGGAAGCACAGTTCTTTTGTTCTGAGCAAGCTCACTGTTTGGACCCGGTAGGATAAACAGTAGAGTAGAAGAGTGCTCTTTTCTCCAAAGCAGAGTGTGTTTCTTGTAAGGCGAGTTAGCGTTTGTTTCCCAGTCCTAAATGGAGTTGAATCACATGCAGATTGTGGTCCTACAAGCAAGAGTTGTTTTCTGGTAAGGAAAGTCACTATTGCTCTCCCATTTCCATACACAGTGCAAATAGCACTCGCGTCTGTTCCCACCAAGTACAGTGTATCAGACTGAAGAGGAGCTACTGTTCTTGTCAGTTTCCTAAGCAGAGTTGAACTAGATATGGCCCGTGTGTGTAGGAAGCACAGTTCTTATGTTCTGAGCAAACTCACTGTTCTGGCCCTATAGGAAACACAGTAGAGTAGAAGAGTGCTCTTTTCTATAAAGCAGAGTTTGTTTCTTGTAAGGCGAGCTAGCGTTTGTTTAGCAGTCCTAAATGGAGTTGAATCCCATGCAGTTTCTGGTACTACGAGCAAGAGTTGTTTTCTGGTAAGAAGAGTCACTATTGCGCTTCCATTGCCATACACAGGACAAATAGCACTCGCTTCTGTTCCCAGCAAGTACTGTGTATTGGACTAAATAGGTGCTACTGTTCTTGTCAGTTTCCTAAGCAGAGTTGAACTAGATATGATCCGTGTTTGTAGGAAGCACAGTTATTTTGTTCTTTGCAAGCTCATTGTTTGGACACCATAGGAAACACAGTAGAGTAGAAGAGTGCTCTTTTCTCTAAAGCAGAGTTTGTTTCTTGTAAGGCGAGCTAGCGTTTGTTTCGCAGTCCTAAATGGAGTTGAATCCCATGCAGTTTCTGGTACTACGAGCAAGAGTTGTTTTCTGGTAAGAAGAGTCACTATTGCGCTGCCATTGCCATACACAGGACAAATAGCACTGGCGTCTGTTCGCAGCAAGTACAGTGTATTGGGCTGAAGAGGATCTACTGTTCTTGTCAGTTTCCTAAGCAGACTTGAACTAGATATGGCCCTGTGTGTAGGAAGCAGTTTTTTTGTTCTGAGCAAGCTCACTGTTCGGACCCCATAGGAAACACAGTAGAGTAGAAGAGTGTTTATTTCTCAAAAGCAGAGTGTGTTTCTTTTAAGGCGAGCTTGCGTTTGTTTCCCATTACTAAATGGAGTGGAATCACATGCAGTTTCTGGTCCTACGAGCAAGAGTTGTTTTCTGGTAAGGAAAGTCACTATTGTGCTCCCATTGACATACCCAGTGCAAATAGCACTCCCGTCTGTTCCCAGCAAGTACAATGTATTGCACTGAAGAAGAGCTAATGTTCTTGTCAGTTTCCTAAGAAGAGTTGAACTAGATATGGCCCGTGTGTGTAGGAAGCACAGTTCTTTTGTTCTGAGCAAGCTCACTGTTCGGACACCATAGGAAACACAGTAGAGTAGAAGAGTGCTCTTTTCTCAAAAGCAGAGTGTCTTTCTTGTAAGGCGAGCTAGCGTTTGATTCCCAGTCCTAAATGAAGTTGAATCACATGCAGTTTCTGGTCCTAAGAGCAAGAGTTTTTTTCTGCTAAGGAAAGTCACTATTGTGCTCCTCTTGCCATACACAGTGCAAATAGCTCTCGCGTCTGTTCCCAGCAAGTACAGTGTATCGGACTGTAGAGGAGCTACTGTTCTTGTCAGTTTCCTAAGCAGAGTTGAACTAGATATGGCCCGTGTGTGGGAAGCACAGTTCTTATGTTCTGAGCAAGCTCACTGTTCTGGCCATGTAGGAAACACATTAGAGTAGAAGAGTGCTCTTTTTCTAAAGCAGAGTGTGTTTCTTGGAAGGCGAGCTAGTGTTTGTTTCCCAGTCCTAAATGGAGTTGAATCACATGCAGTTTCTGGTCCTATGAGCAAGAGTTTTTTTATGGTAAGAATAGTCACTATTGCGCTGCCATTGCCATACACAGGACAAATAGCACTGGGGTCTGTTCCCAGCAAGTACAGTGTATTGGACTGAAGAAGAGCTACTGTTCTTGTCATTTTCCTAAGCAGAGTTGAACTACATATGGTCCGTGTGTGTAGGAAGCACAGTTCTTTTGTTCTGAGCAAGCTCATTGTTTGGTCCCCATAGGAAACACAGTAGAGTAGAAGAGTGCTCTTTTCTCTAAAGCAGAGTGTGTTTCTTGTAAGGAGAGCTAGAGTTTGTTTCCCAGTCCTAAATGGAGTTGAATCCAATGCAGTTTCTGGTACTACGAGCAAGAGTTGTCTTCTGGTAAGGAAAGTCACTATTGCACTCCCATTGCCATACACAGTGCAAATAGCCCTCCCGTCTGTTCCCAGCAAGTACAGTGTATTGGACTGAAGAGGAGCTACTTTTCTTCTCAGTTTCCTAAGCAGAGTTGAACTAGATATGGCCAGTGAGTGTAGGAAGCACAGTTATTTTGTTCTGAGCAAGCTCACTATTCTGGACCTATAGGAAACACAGTAGAGTAGAAGAGTCCTCTTTTCTCAAAAGCAGAGTGTGTTTCTTGTAAAGCAAGCTAGAGTTTGTTTCCCAGTCCTAAATCGAGTTGAATCACATGCAGTTTCTGGTCCTACGAGCAAGAGTTGTTTGCTGGTAAGAAGAGTCACTATTGTGCTGCCAATGCCATACACTTGACAAATAGCACTGGCGTCTTTTCCCAGCAAGTACAGTGTATTGGACTGAAGAGGATCTACTTTTCTTGTCAGGTTCCTAAGCAGACTTGGACTATATATGGCCGTGTGTGTAGGAAGCACAGTTTTTTTTTTCTGAGCAAGCTCGCTGTTCGGAACACATAGGAAACACTGTAGAGTAGAAGAGTGCTCTTTTCTCAAAAGCAGAGTGTGTTTCTTGGAAGGCGAGCTAGAGTTTGTTTCCCAGTTTTAAATGGGGTTGAGTCACATGCAGTTTTTGGTCCTACGAGCAAGAGTTGTTTTCTGGTAAGAAGAGTAACTCTTGCGCTCCAAATGCCATACACAGTGCAAATAGTACTCGAGTCTGTTCCCTTCAAGTACAGTGTATTGGACTGATTAGGAGCAACTGTTCTTGTCAGTTTCCTCAGCAGAGTTGAACTAGATATGGTCCGTGTGTGTACGAAGCACAGTTCTTTTGTTCTGAGCAAGCTCACTGTTTGGACCCCATAGGAAACACAGTAGAGTAGAAGAGTGCTCTTTTCTCTAAAACAGAGTGTGTTTCTTGTCAGGCGAGCTAGCGTTTGTTTCTCAGTCCTAAGTGGAGTTGAATCACATGCAGTTTCTGGTCCTACGAGCAAGAGTTGTTTTATGGTAAGAATAGTCACTATTGTGCTGCCATTGCCATACACAGGACAAATAGCACTGGCGTCTGTTCCCAGCAAGTACAGTGTATTGGACTGAAGAGGATCTACTATTCTTGTCAGTTTCCTAAGCAGAATTGAACTAGATATGACGGTGTGTTTAGGAAGCACAGTTCTTTTGTTCTGAGCAAGCTCACTGTTTTGGGCCTATAGGAAACACAGTAGAGAAGAAGAGTGCTCTTTTCTCAAAAGCAGAGTGCGTTTCTTGTAAGGCGAGCTCGAGTTTGTTTCCAAGTCCTAAATGGAGTTGAGTCACATGCAGTTTTTGGTCCTACGAGCAAGAGTTGTTTTCTGGGAAGAAGAGTCACTATTGCGCTCCAATTGCTATACACAGTGCAAATAGCACTCGCGTCTGTTCCCAGCACATACAGTGTATTGGAATGAATAGGAGGTACTGTTCTTGTCAGTTTCCTAAGCAGAGTTGAACTAGATATGGTCCGTGTGTAGGAAGCACAGTTCTTTTGTTCTCAGCAAGCTCACTGTTCTGGCCCTATAGGAAACACAGTAGAGTAGAAGAGAGCTCTTTTCTCAAAAGCAGAGTGTGTTTCTTGTAAGGCAAGCTAGCGTTTGTTTCCCAGTCCTAAATGGAGTTGAATCACATGCAGTTTCTAGTCCTACGAGCAAAAGTTGTTTTCTGGTAAGGAAAGTCACTATTGTCCCCCCATTGCCATACACAGTGCAAATAGCACTCGCGTCTCTTCCCAGCAAGTACAGTGTATCGGACTGAAGAGGAGCTACTGTTCTTGTCAGTTTCCTAAGCAGAGTTGAACTAGATATGGTCCGTGTGTAGGAAGCACAGTTTTTTGTTCTGAGCAAGCTCACTGTTTGGACCCCATAGGAAACACAGTAGAGTAGAAGAGTGCTCTTTTCTCAAAAGCAGAGTGTGTTTCTTGTAAGGCGAGTTAGTGTTTGTTTCCCAGTCCTAAATGGAGTTGAATCACATGCAGTTTCTGGTCCTACGAACAAGAGTTGTTTTCTGGTAAGAAGAGTCACTATTGCGCTGCCATTGCCATACACAGGACAAATAGCACTGGCGTCTTTTCCCAGCAAGTACAGTGTATTGGACTGAAGAGGATCTACTGTTCTTGTCAGTTTCCTAAGCAGAGTTGAACTAGATATGTCCCGTGTGTGTGGGAAGCACAGTTCTTTTATTCTGAGCAAGCTCACTGTTCTGGCCCTATAGGAAACACAGTAGAGTAGAAAAGTGCTCTTTTCTCAAAAGCAGAGTGTGTTTCTTGTAAGGTGAGCTAGCGTTTGTTTCCCAGTCCTATATGGAGTTGAATCACATGCAGTTTCTGGTCCTTCGAGCAAGAGTTGTTTTCTGGTAAGGAAATTCACTATTGCGCTCCCATTGAGATACACAGTGCAAATAGCACTCGCGTCTGTTCCCAGCAAGTGCAGTGTATTGGACTGAAGAGGATCTACTATTCTTGTCAGTTTCCTAAGCAGAATTGAAATAGATATGACCGTGTGTGTAGGAAGCACAGTTCTTTTGTTCTGAGCAAGCTCACTGTTTTGGCCCTATAGGAAACACTTTAGAGTAGAAGAAGGCTCCTTTCTCAAAAGCAGATTGTGTTTCTCATAAGGTGAGCTAGCATTTGTTTCCCAGTCCTAAACGGAGTTGAATCTCATGCAGTTTCTGGTCCTACGAGCAAGAGTTGTTTTCTGGTAAGAAGAGTCACTATTGCGCTCCCATTGTCATACACAGGGCAAATAGCACTCGCGTCTGTTCCCAGCAAGTACAGTGTATTGGACTGAAGAGGATCTATTATTTTTGTCAGTTTCCTAAGCAGAATTGGACTAGATACGACCATGTGTGTAGGAAGCACAGTTCTTTTGTTCTGAGCAAGCTCACTGTTTTGGCCCTATAGGAAACACAGTAGAGTAGAAGAGTGCTCTTTTCTCAAAAGCAGAGTGTGTTTCTTGTAAGGCGACCTAGCATTTGTTTCCCAGTCCAAAATGGAGTTGAGTCACATGCAGTTTTTGCTCCTACGAGCAAGAGTTGTTTTCTGGTAAGAAGAGTCACTATTGCAATCCAATTGCCATACACAGTGCAAATAGCACGTGCGTCTGTTCCCAGAAAGTACAGTGTATTGGACAGAATAGGAGCTACTGTTCTTGTCAGTTTCCTAAGCAGAGTTGAACTAGATATGGTCCGTGTGTGTAGGAAGCACAGTTCTTTGTTCTCAGCAAGCTCACTGTTCTGGCCCTATAGGAAACACAGTAGAGTAGAACAGTGCTCTTTTCTCAAAAGCAGAGTGTGTTTCTTGTAAGGCAAGCTAGCGTTTGTTTCCCAGTCCTAAATAGAGTTGAATCTCATGCAGTTTCTGCTCCTACGAGCAAGAGTTGTTTTCTGGTAAGAAGAGTCACTATTGTGCTCCCATTGAAATACACAGGGCAAATAGCACTGGCGTCTGTTCCCATCATGTACAGTGTATTGGACTGAAGAGGATCTACTGTTCTTGTCAGGTTCCTAAGCAGAGTTGAACTAGATATGGCCGTGTGTGTAGGAAGCACAGTTCTTTTGTTCTGATCAAGCTCACTGTTCTGTCCCTATAGGAAACACAGTAGAGTAGAAGAGTGCTCTTTTCTCTAAAGCAGAGTGTGTTTCTTGTAAGGCAAGCTCGCGTTTGTTTCCCAGTCCTAAATGGAGTTGCGTCACATGCAGTGTTTGGTCCTACGAGCAAATGTTGTTTTCTGGTATGAAGAGTCACTATTGTGCTCCAATTGCCATACACAGTGCAAATAGCACTGTTGTCTGTTCCCAGCAAGGACAGTGTATTGGACTGAATAGGAGCTACTGTTCATGTCAATTTCCAAAGCATAGTTGAACTAGTTATGGTCCGGGTGTAGGAAGCACAGTTCTTTTGTTCTCAGCAAGCTCACTGTTCGGACCCCACAGGAAAAACAGTAGAGTAGAACAGTCCTCTTTTCTCTAAAGCAGAGTGTGTTTCTTGTAAGGCGAGCTAGCGTTTGTTTCCCAGTCCTAAATGGAGTTGAATCACATACAGTTTCTGGTCCTACGAGCAAGAGTTGTTTTCTGGTAAGAAAAGTCACTACTGCGCTCCCATTGCCATACACAGTGCAAATAGCACTCGCGTCTGTTCCCAGCAAGTACAGTGTATTGGACTGAAGAGGAGCTACTGTTCTTGTGAGTTTCCTAAGCAGAGTTGAACTAGATGTGGTCGGTGTGTGTAGGAAGCACAGTTCTTTTGTTCTGAGTAAGCTCACTCTTCTGGCCCTATAGGAAACACAGTAGAGTAGAAAAGTGCTCTTTTCTCTAAAGCAGAGTGTGTTTCTTGTAAGGCGAGCTAGCGTTTGTTTCCCAGTCCTAAATGGAGTTGAATCACATGCAGTTACTGGTCCTACGAGCAAAAGTTGTTTTATGGTAAGAATAGTCACTATTGTGCTGCCATTGCTATACACAGGACAAATAGCACTCGCGTCTGTTCCCAGCAAGTACAGTGTATTGGACTGAAGAGGAGCTACTGTTCTTGTCAGTTTCCTAAGCAGAGTTGAACTAGATATGGTCGGTGTGTAGGAAGCACAGTTCTTTTGTTCTGAGCAAGCTCACTGTTCTGGCCCTGTAGGAAACACAGTAGAGTAGAAAAGTGCTCTTTTCTCTAAAGCAGAGTGTGTTTCTTGTAAGGCGAGCTAGCGTTTCTTTCCCAGTCCTAAATGGAGTTGAGTCACATGCAGTTTTTGGTCCTAAGAGCAAGAGTTGTTTTCTTGTAAGACGAGTCACTATTGTGCTCCAATTGCCATACACAGTGCAAATAGCACTCGCTTCTGTTCCCAGCAAGTACAGTGTATTGGACTGAAGAGGAGCTACTGTTCTTGTTAGGTTCCTAAGCAGAGTTTTACTAGATATGGTCCGTGTGTGTAGGAAGCACAGTTGTTTTGTTCTGAGCAATCTCACTGTTTGGACCCCATAGGAAACACAGTAGAGTAGAAGAGTGCTCTTTTCTCAAAAGCAGAGTGTGTTTCTTGTAAGGCGAGCTAGCGTTTGTTTCCCAGTCCTAAATGGAGTTGAATCCCATGCATTTTCTGGTCCTACGCGCAAGAGTTGTTTTCTGGTAAGAAGAGTCACTATTGCGCTCCAATTGCCATACACAGTGCAAATAGCACTCGCGTCTGTTCCCAGCAAGTACAGTGTATTGGACTGAGGATCTACTGTTATTGTCAGGTTCCTAAGCAGAGTTGAACTAGATATGGTCGGTGTGTGTAGGAAGCACAGTTCTTTTGTTATGAGCAAGCTCACTGTTCGGAACACATAGGAAACACATTAAGTAGAAGAGTGCTCTTTTCTCAAAAGCAGAGTGTGTTTCTTGTAAGGCGAGCTAGTGTTTGTTTCCCAGTCCTAAATGGAGTTGAGTCACATGCAGCTTTTTGTCCTACGAGCAAGAGTTTTTTTCTGGTAAGACGAGTCAATATTGAGCTCCAATTGCCATACACAGTGCAAATAGCACTCGCGTCTGTTCCCCGAAAGTACAGTGTATTGGACTGAAGAGGAGCTACTGTTCTTGTCAGTTTCTTAAGCAGAGTTGAACTAGATATAGCCCGTGTGTGTAGGAAGCACAGTTCTTTTGTTCTGAGCAAGCTCACTGTTCGGACCACATAGGAAACACAGTAGAGTAGAAGAGTGCTCTTTTCTCAAAAGCAGAGTGTGTTTCATGTAAGACGATCTAGCATTTGTTTCCGAGTCCTAAATGGAGTTGAATCACATGCAGTTTCTGGTCCTACGAGCAAGAGTTGTTTTCTGGTAAGAAGAGTCACTATTGCGCTTCCATTGTCATACACAGTGCAAATAGTAATCGCGTCTGTTCCCAGCAAGTACAGTGTATCGGACTGAAGAGGAGCTACTGTTCTTGTCAGTTTCGTAAGCAGAGTTGAACTAGTTATGGCCCGTGTGGAGAAAGCACAGTTATTTTGTTCTGAGCAAGCTCACTGTTCTGGCCCTATAGGAAACACAGTAGAGTAGAAGAGTGCTCTTTTGTCTAAAGCAGAGTGTGTTTCTCGTAAGGCGAGCTAGCGTTTGTTTCCCAGTCCTAAATGGAGTTGAATAACATGCAGTTTCTGGTCCTACGAGCAAGAGTTGTTTTCTGGTAAGAAGAGTCACTATTGCGCTGCCATTACCATACACAGGACAAATAGCACTGGCGTCTGTTCCCAGCAAGTACAGTGTATTGGACTGAAGAGGATCTACTGTTCTTGTCAGGTTCCTAAGCAGAATTGAACTAGATATGGCCATGTTTGTAGGAAGCACAGTTCTTTTGTTCTGAGCAAGCTCACTGTTTGGACACCATAGGAAACACAGTAGAGTAGAAGAGTGCTCTTTTCTCAAATCAGAGTGTGTTTCGTGTAAGGCGAGCTAGCGTTTGTTTTCCAGTCTTAAAAGGTGTGGAATCACATGCAGTTTCTGGTCTTACGAGCAAGAGTTGTTTTCTGGTAAGGAAAGTCACTATTGTGCTCCCATTGCAATAAACAGGGCAAATAGCCCATGCGTCTGTTCCCAGCAAGTACAGTGTATCGGACTGAAGAGGAGCTCATGTTCTTGTCAGTTTACTAAGCAGAGTTGAACTAGATATGGACCGTGTTTGTAGGAGGCACAGTTCTTATGTTCTGAGCAAGCTCACTGTTCTGGCCCTATAGGAAACACAGTAGAGTAGAAGAGTGCTCTTTTCTCTAGAGCAGAGTGTGTTTCTTGTAAGGCGAGCTCACATTTGTTTCCCAGTCCTAAATGGAATTGAGTCACATGCAGTTTTTTGTCCTACGAGCAAGAGTTGTTTTCTGGTAAGAAGAGTCACTATTGCGATCCAAATGCCTTATACAGTGCAAATAGCACTCGCGTCTGTTCCCAGAAAGTACAGTGTATTGGACTGAAAAGGAGCTAGTGTTCTTCTCAGTTTCCTAAGCAGAGTTTGATTAGATATGGCCCGTGTGTGTAGGAAGCACAGTTCTTTTTTTCTGAGCAAGCTCACTCTTCTGGCCCTATAGGAAACACAGTAGAGTAGAAGAGTGCTCTTTTCTCAAAAGCAGAGTGTGTTTCTTGTAAGGCGAGCTAGCGTTTGTTTCCCAGTCCCAAATCGAGTTGAATCACATGCAGTTTCTGGTCCTACAAGCAAGAGTTGTTTTCTGGTAAGGAAAATCACTATTGCGCTCCCCTTGCCATACACAGTGCAAATAGCTCTCTCGTCTGTTCCCAGCAAGTACAGTGTATCAGACTGAAGAGGAGCTACTGTTCTTGTCAGTTTCCTAAGCAGAGTTGAACTAGATATGGCCCGTGTGTGTAGGAAGCACAGTTCTTCTGTTCTGAGCAAGTTCACTGTTGTGGCCCTATAGGAAACGCAGTAGAGTAGAAGAGTGCTCTTTTCTCAAAGCAGAGTGTGTTTTTGTAAGGCGAGCTAGCGTTTGTTTCCTAATCCTAAGTGGAGTGGAATCACATGCAGTTTTTGGTCTATGAACAAGAGTTGTTTTCTGGTAAGGAAAATCACTATTGTGCTCCCATTGCCCTATGCAAGGCAAATAGCACTCGCGTCTTTTCCCAGCAAGTACAGTGTATTAGACTGAATAGGAGCTACTGTTCTTTTCAGTTTTCTAAGCAGAGTTGAACTAGATATGGTCCTTGTGTGTAGGAAGCACAGTTCTTTTGTTCTGAGCAAGCTCACTGTTTGGAACCCATAGGAAACACAGTAGAGTAGAAGAGTGCTCTTTTCTCTAAAGCAGAGTGTGTTTCTTGTAAGGCGAGCTAGCGTTTGTTTCCCAGTCCTAAATGGTGTGGAATCACATGCAGTTTCTGGTCCTACGAGCAAGAGTTGTTTTCTGGTAAGGAAAGTCACTATTGCGCTCCAAATGCCTCATACAGTGCAAATAGCACTCGCGTCTGTTCCCAGCAAGTACAGTGTATTAGACTGAATAGGAGCTACTGTTCTTGTCAGTTTCCTAAAGAGTTTAACTAGATATGGGCCATGTGTGTAAGAAGAACAGTTCTTTTGTTCTTAGCAAGCTCACTGTTTGTACCCCATAGGAAACACAGTGGAGTAGAAGAGTGCTGTTTTTTCAAAAGCAGAGTGGGTTTCTTGTAAGGCGAACTAGCGTTTGTTTCCCAGTCCTAAGTGGAGTTGAATCCCATGCAGTTTCTGGTACTACGAGCAAGAGTTTTTTTCTGGTAAGAAGAGTCACTATTGTGCTGCCGTTGCCATACACAGGACAAATAGCACTGGCGTCTGTTCCCAGCAAGTACAGTGTATTGGACTGAAGAGGATCTACTGTTCTTGTCAGGTTCCTAAGCAGACTTGAACTAGATATGGCCGTGTGTGTAGGAAGAACAGGTTTTTTTGTTCTGAGCAAGCTCACTGTTCGGACCCCATAGGAAACACAGTAGAGTAGAAGAGTGCTCTTTTCTCTAAACCAGAGTGTGTTTCTTGTAAGGCGAGCTAGCGTTTGTTTCCCAGTTCTAAATGGAATTGAATCACATGCAATTTCTGGTCCTACCAGCAAGAGTTGTTTTCTGGTAAGGAAAGTCACTATTGCGCTCCCATTGCCATACACAGTGCAAATAGCCCATGCGTCTGTTCCCAGCAAGTACAGTGTATCGTACTGAAGAGGAGCTACTGTTCTTCTCAGTTTCCTAAGCAGAGTTGAACTAGATATGGCCCGTTTGTGTAGGAAGCACAGTTCTTTTTTTCTGAGCAAGCTCACTGTTCTGGCCCTATAGGAAATACATTAGAGTAGAAGAGTGCTCTTTTCTCAAACGCAGAGTGTGTTTCATGTAAAGCGTGCTAGAGTTTGTTTCTCAGTCCTAAATGGAGTTGAATCACATGCAGTTTCTGCTCCTACGAGCAAGAGTTGTTTTCTGTTAAGAAGAGTCACTATTGCGCTGCCATTGCCATACACAGGACAACTAGCACTAGCGTCTGTTCCCAGCAAGTACAGTGTGTTGGACTGAAGAGGATCTACTGTTCTTGTCACTTTCCTAAGCAGTGTTGAACTAGATATGGCCCGTGTGTATAGGAAGCACAGTTCTTTTGTTCTGAGCAAGCTCACTGTTCGGACCCCATAGGAAGCACAGCAGAGTAGAAGAGTGCTCTTTTCTCAAAAGCAGAGTGTGTTTCATGTAAGGTGAGCTAGCATTTGTTTCCCAGTCCTAAATGGAGTTGAATCACATGCAGTTTCTGGTCCTACGAGTAAGAGTTGTTTTCTGGTAAGGAAAGTCACTATTGTGCTCCCATTGCCATACACAGTGCAAATAGTACTCGCGTCTGTTCCCAGCAAGTACAGTGTATCGGAATGAAGAGGAGCTACTGTTCTTGTCAGTTTCCTAAGCAGAGTTGAACTAGATATGGTCCGTGTGTGTAGGAAGCGCAGTTCTTTTGTTCTGAGCAAGCTCACTGTTTGGACCCCATAGGAAACACAGTAGAGTAGAAGAGTGCTCTTTTCTCTAAAGCAGAGTGTGTTTCTTGTAAGGTGAGCTAGCGTTTGTTGCCCAGTCCTAAATGGAGTTGAGTCACATGCAGTTTTTTGTCCTACGAGCAAGAGTTGTTTTCTGGTAAGACCAGGCACTATTATGCTCCAAATGCCATGCACAGTGCAAATAGCACTCGCGTCTGTTACCCGCACGTAAAGTGTATTGGACTGAAGAGGAGCTACTGTTCTTGTCAGGTTCCTAAGCACAGTTGAACTAGATATGGCCTGTGTGTGTAGGAAGCACAGTTCTTTTGTTCTGAGCAAGCTCACTGTTCGGACTCCATAGGAAACAGTAGAGTAGAAGAGTGCTCTTTTCTCAAATGCAGAGTGTGTTTCTTGTAAGGCGAGCTAGCGTTTGTTTCCCAGTCCTAAATGGAGTTGAATCTCATGCAGTTTCTGGTCCTACGAGCATGATTTGTTTTACGGTAAGAAGAGTCACTATTGCGCTGCCATTGCCATACACAGGACAAATAGCACTGGCGTCTGTTCCCAGCAAGTACAGTGTATTGGACTGAAGAGGATCTACTGTTCTTGTCAGGTTCCTAAGCAGAATTGACCTAGATATGATCCGTGTGTGTAGGAAGCACAGTTCTTTTGTTCTGAGCAAGCTCACTGTTTGGACCCGGTAGGATAAACAGTAGTGTAGAAGAGTGCTCTTTTCTCCAAAGCAGAGTGTGTTTCTTGTAAGGCAAGCTAGCGTTTGTTTCCCAGTCCTAAATGGAGTTGAATCACATGCAGATTGTGGTCCTACAAGCAAGAGTTGTTTTCTGGTAAGGAAAGTCACTATTGCTCTCCCATTTCCATACACAGTGCAAATAGCACTCGCGTCTGTTCCCACCAAGTACAGTGTATCAGACTGAAGAGGAGCTACTGTTCTTGTCAGTTTCCTAAGCAGAGTTGAACTAGATATGGCCCGTGTGTGTAGGAAGCACAGTTCTTATGTTCTGAGCAAACTCACTGTTCTGGCCCTATAGGAAACACAGTAGAGTAGAAGAGTGCTCTTTTCTCTAAAGCAGAGTTTGTTTCTTGTAAGGCGAACTAGCGTTTGTTTAGCAGTCCTAAATGGAGTTGACTCCCATGCAGTTTCTGGTACTACGAGCAAGAGTTGTTTTCTGGTAAGAAGAGTCACTATTGCGCTTCCATTGCCATACACAGGACAAATAGCACTCGCTTCTGTTCCCAGCAAGTACTGTGTATTGGACTAAATAGGTGCTACTGTTCTTGTCAGTTTCCTAAGCAGAGTTGAACTAGATATGATCCGTGTTTGTAGGAAGCACAGTTATTTTGTTCTTTGCAAGCTCATTGTTTGGACACCATAGGAAACACAGTAGAGTAGAAGAGTGCTCTTTTCTCTAAAGCAGAGTTTGTTTCTTGTAAGGCGAGCTAGCGTTTGTTTCGCAGTCCTAAATGGAGTTGAATCCCATGCAGTTTCTGGTACTACGAGCAAGAGTTGTTTTCTGGTAAGAAGAGTCACTATTGCGCTGCCATTGCCATACACAGGACAAATAGCACTGGCGTCTGTTCGCAGCAAGTACAGTGTATTGGGCTGAAGAGGATCTACTGTTCTTGTCAGTTTCCTAAGCAGACTTGAACTAGATATGGCCCTGTGTGTAGGAAGCAGTTTTTTTGTTCTGAGCAAGCTCACTGTTCGGACCCCATA
Organism: Peromyscus eremicus; assembly: GCF_949786415.1. NCBI lineage: Eukaryota > Metazoa > Chordata > Mammalia > Rodentia > Cricetidae > Peromyscus > Peromyscus eremicus. The sequence goes on along the minus strand of NW_026736337.1, from coordinate 39,093 downwards.
GGAAACACAGTAGAGTAGAAGAGTGTTTATTTCTCAAAAGCAGAGTGTGTTTCTTTTAAGGCGAGCTTGCGTTTGTTTCCCATTACTAAATGGAGTGGAATCACATGCAGTTTCTGGTCCTACGAGCAAGAGTTGTTTTCTGGTAAGGAAAGTCACTATTGTGCTCCCATTGACATACCCAGTGCAAATAGCACTCCCGTCTGTTCCCAGCAGGTAGAATGTATTGCACTGAAGAAGAGCTAATGTTCTTGTCAGTTTCCTAAGAAGAGTTGAACTAGATATGGCCCGTGTGTGTAGGAAGCACAGTTCTTTTTTTCTTAGCAAGCTCACTGTACTGGCCCTATAGGAAACACAGTAGAGTAGAAGAGTGCTCTTTTCTCAAAAGCAGAGTGTGTTTCTTGTAAAGCGAGCTGGAGTTTGTTTCCCAGTCCTAAATGGAGTTGAGTGACATGCAGTTTTTTGTCCTACGAGCAAGAGTTGTTTTCTGGTAAGACAAGTCACTATTGTGCTCCAATTGCCATACACAGTGCAAATAGCACTCGAGTCTGTTCCCCGCAAGTACAGTGTATTGGACTGTAGAGGAGCTACTGTTCTTGTCAGGTTCCTAAGCAGAATTGAACTAGATATGACCCTGTGTGTAGGAAGCACAGTTCTTTTGTTCTGAGCAAGCTCACTGTTCGGAAACCATAGGAAACACAGTAGAGTAGAAGAGTGCTCTTTTCTCAAAAGCAGAGTGTCTTTCTTGTAAGGCGAGCTAGCGTTTGATTCCCAGTCCTAAATGAAGTTGAATCACATGCAGTTTCTGGTCCTAAGAGCAAGAGTTTTTTTCTGCTAAGGAAAGTCACTATTGTGCTCCTCTTGCCATACACAGTGCAAATAGCTCTCGTCTGTTCCCAGCAAGTACAGTGTATCGGACTGTAGAGGAGCTACTGTTCTTGTCAGTTTCCTAAGCAGAGTTGAACTAGATATGGCCCGTGTGTGGGAAGCACAGTTCTTATGTTCTGAGCAAGCTCACTGTTCTGGCCATGTAGGAAACACATTAGAGTAGAAGAGTGCTCTTTTTCTAAAGCAGAGTGTGTTTCTTGTAAGGCGAACTAGTGTTTGTTTCCCAGTCCTAAATGGAGTTGAATCACATGCAGTTTCTGGTCCTATGAGCAAGAGTTTTTTTATGGTAAGAATAGTCACTATTGCGCTGCCATTGCCATACACAGGACAAATAGCACTGGGGTCTGTTCCCAGCAAGTACAGTGTATTGGACTGAAGAAGAGCTACTGTTCTTGTCATTTTCCTAAGCAGAGTTGAACTACATATGGTCCGTGTGTGTAGGAAGCACAGTTCTTTTGTTCTGAGCAAGCTCAATGTTTGGTCCCCATAGGAAACACAGTAGAGTAGAAGAGTGCTCTTTTCTCTAAAGCAGAGTGTGTTTCTTGTAAGGAGAGCTAGAGTTTGTTTCCCAGTCCTAAATGGAGTTGAATCCAATGCAGTTTCTGGTACTACGAGCAAGAGTTGTCTTCTGGTAAGGAAAGTCGCTATTGCACTCCCATTGCCATACACAGTGCAAATAGCCCTCCCGTCTGTTCCCAGCAAGTACAGTGTATTGGACTGAAGAGGAGCTACTGTTCTTGTCAGTTTCCTAAGCAGAGTTGAACTAGTTATGGCCCGTGTGGAGAAAGCACAGTTATTTTGTTCTGAGCAAGCTCACTGTTCTGGCCCTATAGGAAACACAGTAGAGTAGAAGAGTGCTCTTTTGTCTAAAGCAGAGTGTGTTTCATGTAAGGCGAGCTAGCGTTTGTTTCCCAGTCCTAAATGGAGTTGAATAACATGCAGTTTCTGGTCCTACGAGCAAGAGTTGTTTTCTGGTAAGAAGAGTCACTATTGCGCTGCCATTACCATACACAGGACAAATAGCACTGGCGTCTGTTCCCAGCAAGTACAGTGTATTGGACTGAAGAGGATCTACTGTTCTTGTCAGGTTCCTAAGCAGAATTGAACTAGATATGGCCATGTTTGTAGGAAGCACAGTTCTTTTGTTCTGAGCAAGCTCACTGTTTGGACACCATAGGAAACACAGTAGAGTAGAAGAGTGCTCTTTTCTCTAAAGCAGAGTGTGTTTCGTGTAAGGCGAGCTAGCGTTTGTTTTCCAGTCCTAAAAGGTGTGGAATCACATGCAGTTTCTGGTCTTACGAGCAAGAGTTGTTTTCTGGTAAGGAAAGTCACTATTGTGCTCCCATTGCAATAAACAGGGCAAATAGCCCATGCGTCTGTTCCCAGCAAGTACAGTGTATCGGACTGAAGAGGAGCTCATGTTCTTGTCAGTTTACTAAGCAGAGTTGAACTAGATATGGACCGTGTTTGTAGGAGGCACAGTTCTTATGTTCTGAGCAAGCTCACTGTTCTGGCCCTATAGGAAACACAGTAGAGTAGAAGAGTGCTCTTTTCTCTAGAGCAGAGTGTGTTTCTTGTAAGGCGAGCTCACATTTGTTTCCCAGTCCTAAATGGAATTGAGTCACATGCAGTTTTTTGTCCTACGAGCAAGAGTTGTTTTCTGGTAAGAAGAGTCACTATTGCGATCCAAATGCCTTATACAGTGCAAATAGCACTCGCGTCTGTTCCCAGAAAGTACAGTGTATTGGACTGAAGAGGAGCTAGTGTTCTTCTCAGTTTCCTAAGCAGAGTTTGATTAGATATGGCCCGTGTGTGTAGGAAGCACAGTTCTTTTTTTCTGAGCAAGCTCACTCTTCTGGCCCTATAGGAAACACAGTAGAGTAGAAGAGTGCTCTTTTCTCAAAAGCAGAGTGTGTTTCTTGTAAGGCGAGCTAGCGTTTGTTTCCCAGTCCCAAATCGAGTTGAATCACATGCAGTTTCTGGTCCTACAAGCAAGAGTTGTTTTCTGGTAAGGAAAATCACTATTGCGCTCCCCTTGCCATACACAGTGCAAATAGCTCTCTCGTCTGTTCCCAGCAAGTACAGTGTATCAGACTGAAGAGGAGCTACTGTTCTTGTCAGTTTCCTAAGCAGAGTTGAACTAGATATGGCCCGTGTGTGTAGGAAGCACAGTTCTTCTGTTCTGAGCAAGTTCACTGTTCTGGCCCTATAGGAAACGCAGTAGAGTAGAAGAGTGCTCTTTTCTCAAAGCAGAGTGTGTTTTTGTAAGGCGAGCTAGCGTTTGTTTCCTAATCCTAAGTGGAGTGGAATCACATGCAGTTTTTGGTCTATGAACAAGAGTTGTTTTCTGGTAAGGAAAATCACTATTGTGCTCCCATTGCCCTATGCAAGGCAAATAGCACTCGCGTCTTTTCCCAGCAAGTACAGTGTATTAGACTGAATCGGAGCTACTGTTCTTTTCAGTTTTCTAAGCAGAGTTGAACTAGATATGGTCCTTGTGTGTAGGAAGCACAGTTCTTTTGTTCTGAGCAAGCTCACTGTTTGGAACCCATAGGAAACACAGTAGAGTAGAAGAGTGCTCTTTTCTCTAAAGCAGAGTGTGTTTCTTGTAAGGCGAGCTAGCGTTTGTTTCCCAGTCCTAAATGGTGTGGAATCACATGCAGTTTCTGGTCCTACGAGCAAGAGTTGTTTTCTCGTAAGGAAAGTCACTATTGCGCTCCAAATGCCTCATACAGTGCAAATAGCACTCGCGTCTGTTCCCAGCAAGTACAGTGTATTGGACTGAATAGGAGCTACTGTTCTTGTCAGTTTCCTAAAGAGTTTAACTAGATATGGGCCATGTGTGTAGGAAGAACAGTTCTTTTGTTCTGAGCAAGCTCACTGTTTGTACCCCATAGGAAACACAGTGGAGTAGAAGAGTGCTGTTTTTTCAAAAGCAGAGTGGGTTTCTTGTAAGGCGAACTAGCGTTTGTTTCCCAGTCCTAAGTGGAGTTGAATCCCATGCAGTTTCTGGTACTACGAGCAAGAGTTTTTTTCTGGTAAGAAGAGTCACTATTGTGCTGCCGTTGCCATACACAGGACAAATAGCACTGGCGTCTCTTCCCAGCAAGTACAGTGTATTGGACTGAAGAGGATCTACTGTTCTTGTCAGGTTCCTAAGCAGACTTGAACTAGATATGGCCGTGTGTGTAGGAAGAACAGGTTTTTTTGTTCTGAGCAAGCTCACTGTTCGGACCCCATAGGAAACACAGTAGAGTAGAAGAGTGCTCTTTTCTCTAAACCAGAGTGTGTTTCTTGTAAGGCGAGCTAGCGTTTGTTTCCCAGTTCTAAATGGAATTGAATCACATGCAGTTTCTGGTCCTACCAGCAAGAGTTGTTTTCTGGTAAGGAAAGTCACTATTGCGCTCCCATTGCCATACACAGTGCAAATAGCCCATGCGTCTGTTCCCAGCAAGTACAGTGTATCGTACTGAAGAGGAGCTACTGTTCTTCTCAGTTTCCTAAGCAGAGTTGAACTAGATATGGCCCGTTTGTGTAGGAAGCACAGTTCTTTTTTTTCTGAGCAAGCTCACTGTTCTGGCCCTATAGGAAATACATTAGAGTAGAAGAGTGCTCTTTTCTCAAATGCAGAGTGTGTTTCTTGTAAAGCGTGCTAGAGTTTGTTTCTCAGTCCTAAATGGAGTTGAATCACATGCAGTTTCTGCTCCTACGAGCAAGAGTTGTTTTCTGTTAAGAAGAGTCACTATTGCGCTGCCATTGCCATACACAGGACAAATAGCACTAGCGTCTGTTCCCAGCAAGTACAGTGTATTGGACTGAAGAGGATCTACTGTTCTTGTCACTTTCCTAAGCAGTGTTGAACTAGATATGGCCTGTGTGTATAGGAAGCACAGTTCTTTTGTTCTGAGCAAGCTCACTGTTCGGACCCCATAGGAAGCACAGTAGAGTAGAAGAGTGCTCTTTTCTCAAAAGCAGAGTGTGTTTCATGTAAGGTGAGCTAGCATTTGTTTCCCAGTCCTAAATGGAGTTGAATCACATGCAGTTTCTGGTCCTACGAGCAAGAGTTGTTTTCTGGTAAGGAAAGTCACTATTGTGCTCCCAATGCCATACACAGTGCAAATAGTACTCGCGTCTGTTCCCAGCAAGTACAGTGTATCGGAATGAAGAGGAGCTACTGTTCTTGTCAGTTTCCTAAGCAGAGTTGAACTAGATATGGTCCGTGTGTGTAGGAAGCGCAGTTCTTTTGTTCTGAGCAAGCTCACTGTTTGGACCCCATAGGAAACACAGTAGAGTAGAAGAGTGCTCTTTTCTCTAAAGCAGAGTGTGTTTCTTGTAAGGTGAGCTAGCGTTTGTTGCCCAGTCCTAAATGGAGTTGAGTCACATGCAGTTTTTTGTCCTACGAGCAAGAGTTGTTTTCTGGTAAGACCAGTCACTATTGTGCTCCAAATGCCATACACAGTGCAAATAGCACTCGCGTCTGTTACCCGCACGTAAAGTGTATTGGACTGAAGAGGAGCTACTGTTCTTGTCAGGTTCCTAAGCACAGTTGAACTAGATATGGCCTGTGTGTGTAGGAAGCACAGTTCTTTTGTTCTGAGCAAGCTCACTGTTCGGACTCCATAGGAAACAGTAGAGTAGAAGCGTGCTCTTTTCTCAAATGCAGAGTGTGTTTCTTGTAAGGCGAGCTAGCGTTTGTTTCCCAGTCCTAAATGGAGTTGAATCTCATGCAGTTTCTGGTCCTACGAGCATGATTTGTTTTACGGTAAGAAGAGTCACTATTGCGCTGCCATTGCCATACACAGGACAAATAGCACTGGCGTCTGTTCCCAGCAAGTACACTGTATTGGACTGAAGAGGATCTACTGTTCTTGTCAGGTTCCTAAGCAGAATTGACCTAGATATGATCCGTGTGTGTAGGAAGCACAGTTCTTTTGTTCTGAGCAAGCTCACTGTATGGACCCGATATGATAAACAGTAGAGTAGAAGAGTGCTCTTTTCTCCAAAGCAGAGTGTGTTTCTTGTAAGGCGAGCTAGCGTTTGTTTCCCAGTCCTAAATGGAGTTAAATCACATGCAGATTGTGGTCCTACAAGCAAGAGTTGTTTTCTGGTAAGGAAAGTCACTATTGCTCTCCCATTTCCATACACAGTGCAAATAGCACTCGCGTCTGTTCCCACCAAGTACAGTGTATCAGACTGAAGAGGAGCTACTGTTCTTGTCAGTTTCCTAAGCAGAGTTGAACTAGATATGGCCCGTGTGTGTAGGAAGCACAGTTCTTATGTTCTGAGCAAACTCACTGTTCTGGCCCTATAGGAAACACAGTAGAGTAGAAGAGTGCTCTTTTCTCTAAAGCAGAGTTTGTTTCTTGTAAGGCGAGCTAGCGTTTGTTTAGCAGTCCTAAATGGAGTTGAATCCCATGCAGTTTCTGGTACTACGAGCAAGAGTTGTTTTCTGGTAAGAAGAGTCACTATTGCGCTTCCATTGCCATACACAGGACAAATAGCACTCGCTTCTGTTCCCAGCAAGTACTGTGTATTGGACTAAATAGGTGCTACTGTTCTTGTCAGTTTCCTAAGCAGAGTTGAACTAGATATGATCCGTGTTTGTAGGAAGCACAGTTATTTTGTTCTTTGCAAGCTCATTGTTTGGACACCATAGGAAACACAGTAGAGTAGAAGAGTGCTCTTTTCTCTAAAGCAGAGTTTGTTTCTTGTAAGGCGAGCTAGCGTTTGTTTCGCAGTCCTAAATGGAGTTGAATCCCATGCAGTTTCTGGTACTACGAGCAAGAGTTGTTTTCTGGTAAGAAGAGTCACTATTGCGCTGCCATTGCCATACACAGGACAAATAGCACTGGCGTCTGTTCGCAGCAAGTACAGTGTATTGGGCTGAAGAGGATCTACTGTTCTTGTCAGTTTCCTATGCAGACTTGAACTAGATATGGCCCTGTGTGTAGGAAGCAGTTTTTTTGTTCTGGGCAAGCTAACTGTTCGGACCCCATAGGAAACACAGTAGAGTAGAAGAGTGTTTATTTCTCAAAAGCAGAGTGTGTTTCTTTTAAGGCGAGCTTGCATTTGTTTCCCATTACTAAATGGAGTGGAATCACATGCAGTTTCTGGTCCTACGAGCAAGAGTTGTTTTCTGGTAAGGAAAATCACTATTGTGCTCCCATTGACATACCCAGTGCAAATAGCACTCCCGTCTGTTCCCAGCAAGTACAATGTATTTCACTGAAGAAGAGCTAATGTTCTTGTCAGTTTCCTAAGAAGAGTTGAACTAGATATGGCCCGTGTGTGTAGGAAGCACAGTTCTTTTTTTCTTAGCAAGCTCACTGTACTGGCCCTATAGGAAACACAGTAGAGTAGAAGAGTGCTCTTTTCTCAAAAGCAGATTGTGTTTCTTGTAAGGCGAGCTAGCGTTTGTTTCCCAGTCCTAAATGGAATTGAGTCACATGGAGTTTTTGGTCCTACGAGCAAGAGTTGTTTTCTGGTAAGACGTGTCACTATTGTGCTCCAATTGCCATACACAGTGCAAATAGCACTCGTGTCTCTTCCCCGCAAGTACAGTGTATTGGACTGAAGAGGAGCTACTGCTCTTGTCAGTTTCCTAAACAGAGTTGAACTAGATATGACCCGTGTGTGTAGGAAGCACAGTTCTTTTGTTCTGAGCAAGCTCACTGTTCGGACCCCATAGGAAACACAGTAGAGTAGAAGAGTGCTCTTTTCTCAAAAGCAGAGTGTGTCTCATGTAAGGCAAGCTAGCATTTGTTTCCCAGTCCTAAATGGATTTGAATCACATGCAGTTTCTGGTCCTACGAGCAAGAGTTGTTTTCTGGTAAAGAAAGTCACTATTGCGCTCCCATTGCCATACAGAGTGCAAATAGCTCTCGCGTCTGTTCCCAGCAAGTACAGTGTGTCAGACTGAAGAGGAGCTACTGTTCTTGTCAGTTTCCTAAGCAGAGTTGAACTAGATATGGCCCGTGTGTGTAGGAAGCACAGTTCTTCTGTTCTGAGCAAGTTCACTGTTCTGGCCCTATAGGAAACGCAGTAGAGTAGAAGAGTGCTCTTTTCTCAAAGCAGAGTGTGTTTTTGTAAGGCGAGCTAGCGTTTGTTTCCTAGTCCTAAATGGAGTGGAATCACATGCAGTTTCTGGTCTATGAACAAGAGTTGTTTTCTGGTAAGGAAAATCACTATTGTGCTCCCATTGCCCTATGCAAGGCAAATAGCACTCGCGTCTTTTCCCAGCAAGTACAGTGTTTTTGACTGAATAGGAGCTACTGTTCTTGTCAGTTTACTAAGCAGAGTTGAACTACATATGGTCCTTGTGTGTAGGAAGCACAGTTCTTTTGTTCTGAGCAAGCTCACTGTTTGGACCCCATAGGAAACACAGTAGAGTAAAAGAGTGCTCTTTTCTCTAAAGCAGAGTGTGTTTCTTGTAAGGTGAGCTAGCATTTGTTTCCCAGTCCTAAATGGTGTGGAATCACATGCAGTTTCTGGTCCTATGAGCAAGAGTTGTTTTCTGTTAAGGAAAGTCACTATTGCGCTCCCATTGCCATACACAGTGCAAATAGCCCATGTGTCTGTTCCAAGCAAGTACAGTGTATCAGAGTGGAGAGGAGCTACTGTTCTTATCAGTTTCCTAAGCAGAGTTCAACTAGATATGGCCCGTGTGTGGGAAGCACAGTTCTTATGTTCTGAGCAAGCTCACTGTTCTGGCCATGTAGGAAACACATTAGAGTAGAAGAGTGCTCTTTTTCTAAAGCAGAGTGTGTTTCTTGTAAGGCGAGCTAGTGTTTGTTTCCCAGTCCTAAATGGAGTTGAATCACATGCAGTTTCTGGTCCTACGAGCAAGAGTTTTTTTATGGTAAGAATAGTCACTATTGCGCTGCCATTGCCATACACAGGACAAATAGCACTGGGGTCTGTTCCCAGCAAGTACAGTGTATTGGACTGAAGAAGAGCTACTGTTCTTGTCATTTTCCTAAGCAGAGTTGAGCTACATATGGTCCGTGTGTGTAGGAAGCACAGTTCTTTTGTTCTGAGCAAGCTCAATGTTTGGTCCCCATAGGAAACACAGTAGAGTAGAAGAGTGCTCTTTTCTCTAAAGCAGAGTGTGTTTCTTGTAAGGAGAGCTAGAGTTTGTTTCCCAGTCCTAAATGGAGTTGAATCCCATGCAGTTTCTGGTACTACGAGCAAGAGTTGTCTTCTGGTAAGGAAAGTCACTATTGCACTCCCATTGCCATACACAGTGCAAATAGCCCTCCCGTCTGTTCCCAGCAAGTACAGTGTACTGGACTGAAGAGGAGCTACTGTTCTTCTCAGTTTCCTAAGCAGAGTTGAACTAGATATGACCCGTGAGTGTAGGAAGCACAGTTCTTTTTTTCTGAGCAAGCTCACTATTCTGGACCTATAGGAAACACAGTAGTGTAGAAGAGTCCTCTTTTCTCAAAAGCAGAGTGTGTTTCTTGTAAAGCAAGCTAGAGTTTGTTTCCCAGTCCTAAATCGAGTTGAATCACATGCAGTTTCTGGTCCTACGAGCAAGAGTTGTTTTCTGGTAAAGAAAGTCACTATTGCGCTCCCATTGCCATACAGAGTGCAAATAGCACTCGCGTCTGTTCCCAGCAAGTACAGTGTATTGGACTGAAGAGAAGCTACTGTTCTTGTCAGTTTCCTAAGCAGAGTTGAACTAGATATGGCTCGTGTGTAGGAAGCACAGTTCATTTGTTCTGAGCAAGCTCACTGTTCTTGCCCCTAATGAAACACAGTAGAGTAGAAGAGTGCTCTTTTCTCTAAAGCAGAGTGTGTTTCATGTAAGGCGAGCTAGTGTTTGTTTCCCAGTCCTAAATGGAGTTGAATCACATGCAGTTTCTGGTCCTACGAGCAAGAGTTGTTTTATGTTAAGAAGAGTCACTATTGCGCTGCCATTGCCATACACAGGACAAACAGCACTGACGTCTGTTCTCAGCAAGTACAGTGTATTGGACTGAAGAGGATCTCCTGTTCTTGTCAGGTTCCTAAGCAGAATTGAACTAGATATGGCCGTTTGTGTAGGAAGCACAGTTCTTTTGTTCTGAGCCAGCTCACTGTTCGGATACCGTAGGAAACACAGTAGAGTAGAAGAGTGCTCATTTCTCTAAAGCAAAGTGTGTTTCTTGTAAGGCGAGCTAGCGTTTGTTTCCCAGTCCCAAATCGAGTTGAATCATTTGCAGTTTCTGGTCCTACAAGCAAGAGTTGTTTTCTGGTAAGGAAAATCACTATTGCGCTCCCCGTGCCATACACAGTGCAAATAGCTCTCGCGTCTGTTCCCAGCAAGTACAGTGTGTCAGACTGAAGGGTCTACTGTTCTTGTCAGTTTCCTAAGCAGAGTTGAACTAGATATGGCCCGTGTGTGTAGGAAGCACAATTCTTCTGTTCTAAGCAAGTTCACTGTTCTGGCCCTATAGGAAACGCAGTAGAGTAGAAGAGTGCTCTTTTCTCAAAGCAGAGTGTGTTTTTGTAAGGCGAGCTAGCGTTTGTTTCCTAGTCCTAAATGGAGTGGAATCACTGTGCTTCCTAGACACACGGGCCATATCTAGTTCAACTCTGCTTAGGAAACTGATAAGAACAGTAGCTTTTTTTCAGTCCGATACACTGTACTTGCTGGGATCAGACGCGAGTGCTATTGCACTGTGTATGGCATGGGAGCACAATAGTGACTTTCCTTACCAGAAAACAACTCTTGCTCATAGGACTGAAAACTGCATGTGATTCAACTCCATTTAGAACTGGGAAATAAACGCTAGCTTGCCTTACAAGAAACACACTCTGCTTTTGAGAAAAGATCACTCTTCTACTCTACTGTGTCTCCTATGGGGTCCAAACAGTGAGCTTGCTCAGAACAAAAGAACTGTGCTTCCTACACACACGGCCATATCTAGTTCAACTCTGCTTAGGAACCTGACAAGAACAGTAGATCCCCTTTAGTACAATACACTGTACTTGCTGGGAACAGACGCCAGTGCTACTTATCCTGTGTATGGCAATGGCAGCGCAATAGTGACTATTCTTACCATAAAACAGCTCTTGCTCGTAGGACCAGAAACTGCATGTGTTTCAACTCCATTTAGGACTGGGAAACAAACGCTAGCTCGCCTTACAAGAAACACACTCTGATTTAGAGAAAAGAGCACTCTTCTACTCTACTGTGTTTCCTATAGGGACAGAACAGTGAGCTTGCTCAGAACAAAAGGACTGTGCTTCCTACACAAGGGCCATATCTAGTTCAACTCTGCTTAGGAAACTGACAAGAACAGTAGCTCCTCTTCAGTCCGATACACTGTACTTGCTGGGAACAGACGCGAGTGCTATTTGCACTGTATATGGCAATGGGAGCGCAATAGGGACTTTCCTTACCAGAAAACAACTCTTGCTCGTAGGACCAGAAAGTGCATGTGATTCAACTCCATTTAGGACTGGGAAACAAATGCTAGCTCGCCTTACATGAAACACAATCTGCTTTTGAGAAAAGAGCACTCTTCTACACAACTGTGTTTCCCATAGGGCCAGAACGGTGAGCTTGCTCAGAACAAAAGAACTGTGCTTCCTACACACACGGACCATATCTAGTTCAACTCTGCTTAAGAAACTGAGAAGAACAGTAGCTCCTCTTCAGTCCAATACACTGTACTTGCTTTGAACAGACGCGAGTGCTATTTGCACTGTGTATGGCAATGGGAGCACAATAGTGACTTTCCTTACCAGAAAACAACTCTTGCTCGTAGGACCAGAAACTGCATGTGATTCAACTCCATTTAGGCTTGGGAAACAAACGCTAGCTCGCCTTTCAGGAAACACAGTCTGCTTTTGAGAAAAAAGCACTCTTCTACTCTACTGTGTTTCCTATGGGGTCCAAACAGTGAGCTTGCTCAGAACAAAAAAAAACTGTGCTTCCTACACACGGCCATATCTAGTTCAAGTCTGCTTAGGAACCTGACAAGAACAGTAGATCCTTTTCAGTCCAATACACTGTACTTGTTGGCAACAGACGCCAGTGCTATTTGTCCTGTGTATGGCAATGGCAGCGCAATAGTGACTTTCCTTACCAGAAAACAACTCTTGCTCAAAGTACCAGAAACTGCATGGGATTCAACTCCATTTAGGACTGGGAAACAAACGCTAGCTCGCCTTACAAGAAACACACTCTGCTTTAGAGAAAGGAGCACTCTTCTAGTCTACTGTGTTTCCTATGGGGTCCAAACAGTGAGGTTGCTCAGAACAAAAGAACTGTGCTTCCTACACACACGGACCATATGTAGTTCAACTCTGCTTAGGAACCTGACAAGAACAGTAGCTCCTCTTCAGTCCAACACTGTACTTGCTGGGAACAGACGCGAGTGCTATTTGCACTGTGTATGGCAATGGGAGCACAATAGTGACTCGTCTTACCAGAAAACAACTCTTGCTCGTAGGACAAAAAACTGCATGTGACTCAACTCCATTTATGACTGGGAAACAAACTCGAGCTCGCCTTACAAGAAACACACTCTGCTTTTGAGAAAAGAGCACTCTTCTTTTCTACTGTGTTTTCCATAGGGCTAGAACGGTGAGCTTGCTCAGAACAAAAGAACTGTGCTTCCTACACACACGGGCCATATCTAGTTCAACTCTGCTTAGGAAACTGACAAGAACAGTAGCTCCTCTTCAGGCCGATACACTGTACTTGCTGGGAACAGACGCCTGTGCTATTTGCACTGTGTATGGCAATGGGATTGCAATAGTGACTTTCCTTACCAGAAAACAACTCTTGCTCATAGGACCAGAAACTGCATGTGATTCAACTCCATTTATGACTGGGAAACAAACGCTACCTCGCCTTACATGAAACACACTCTGCTTTGGAGAAAAGAGCACTCTTCTACTCTACTGTGTTTCCTATGGGGTCCGAACAGTGAGCATGCTCAGAACAAAAGAACTGTGCTTCCTAAACACATGGGCCATATCTAGTTCAACTCTGCTTAGGAACCTGACAAGAACATTAGATCCCCTTTATTACAATACACTGTACTTGCTGGGAACAGACACCAGTGCTACTTATCCTGTGTATGGCAATGGCAGCGCAATAGTGACTATTCTTACCATAAAACCACTCTTGCTCGTAGGACCAGAAACTGCATGTGTTTCAACTCCATTTAGGACTGGGAAACAAACGCTTGCTCGCCTTACAAGAAACACACTCTGCTTTAGAGAAAAGAGCACTCTTCTACTCTACTGTGTTTCCCATAGTGCCAGAACGTTGAGCTTGCTCAGAACAAAAGAACTGTGCTTCCTACACACACGGACCATAACTGGTTCAACTCTGCTTAGGAAACTGAGAAGAACAGTAGCTCCTCTTCAGTCCAATACTCTGTACTTGCTTTGAACAGATGCGAGTGCTATTTGCATTGTGTATGGCAATGGGAGCGCAATAGTGACTTTCCTTACCAGAAAACAACTCTTGCTCGTAGGACCAGAAAGTGCATGTGATTCAACTCCATTTAGGACTGGGAAAAAATCGCTAGCTTACTTTACAAGAAACACACTCTGCTTTTGAGAATAGAGCACTCTTCTACTCTACTGTGTTTCCTATAGGGCGAGAACAGTGAGCTTGCTCAGAACATAATAACTGTGCTTCCTACACACGGGCCATATCTTGTTCAACTCTGCTTAGGAACCTGACAAGAACTGTAGATCCCCTTTAGTCCAATACACTGTACTTGCTGGGAACAGACACCAGTGCTATTTGTCCTGTGTATGGCAATGGCAGCGCAATAGTGACTATTCTTACCATAAAACAACTCTTGCTCATAGGACCAGAAACTGCATGTGTTTCAACTCCAATTAGGACTGGGAAACAAACGCTAGCTCGCCTTACAAGAAAAACAGTCTGCTTTTGAGAAAAGAGCACTCTGCTACTCTACTGTGTTTTCTATGTGGTCTAAACAGTGAGCTTGCTCAGAACAAAAAAAATTGTGCTTCCTACACACACGGCCATATCTAGTTCAAGTCTGCTTAGGAACCTGACAAGAACAGTAGATCCTCTTCAGTCCAATACACTGTACATGCTGTCAACAGACGCCAGTGCTATTTGTCCTGTGTATGGCAATGGGAGTGCAATAGTGACTTTCCTTACCAGAAAACAACTCTTGCTCATAGTACCAGAAACTGCATGGGATTCAACTCCATTTAGGACTGGGAAACAAACGCTACCTCGTATAACAAGAAACACACTCTGCTTTAGAGAAAGAAGCACTCTTCTACTCTACTGTGTTTCCTATGGGGTCCAAACAGTGAGCTTGCTCAGAACAAAAGAACTGTGCTTCCTACACACGCAGACCATATGTAGTTCAACTCTGCTTAGGAACCTGACAAGAACAGTAGCTCCTCTTCAGTCCAACACTGTACTTGCTTGGAACAGACGCGAGTGCTATTTGCCCTGTGTATGGCAATGGGAGCGCAAAAGTGACTTTCCTTACCAGAAAACAACTCTTGTTCGTAGGACCAGAAACTGCATGGGATTCAACTCCATTTAGGACTAGGAAACAAACGCTAGCTTGCCCTACAAGAAACACACTCTGCTTTAGAGAAAAGAGCACTCTTCTAATCTACTGTGTTTCCTAAATGGCCAGAACAGTGAGCTTTCTCAGAACATAAGAACTTTGCTTCCTACACACACGGGCCATATCTAGTTCAACTCTGCTTAGGAAACTGACAAGAACAGTAGCTCCTCCTCAGTCCGATACACTGTACTTGCTGGGAACAGACGCCTGTGCTATTTGCACTGTGTATGGCAATGGGAGTGCAATAGTGTCTTTCCTTACCAGAAAACAACTCTTGCTCATAGGACCAGAAACTGCATGTGATTCAACTCCATTTATGACTGGGAAACAAACGCTACCTTGCCTTACATGAAACACACTCTGCTTTTGAGAAAAGAACACTCTTCTACTCTACTGTGTTTCCTATGGGGTCCGAACAGTGAGCTTGCTCAGAACAAAAGAACTGTGCTTCCTAAACACACGGGCCATATCTAGTTCAACTCTGCTTAGGAACCTGACAAGAACAGTAGATCCCCTTTAGTCCAATACACTGTACTTGCTGGGAACAGACGCAAGTGCTATTTTTCCTGTGTATGGCAATGGCAGCGCAATAGTGACTATTCTTACCATAAAACAACTCTTGCTCGTAGGACCAGAAACTGCATGTGCTTCAACTCCATTTAGGACTGGGAAACAAACGCTAGCTCGCCTTACAAGAAACACACTCTGATTTAGAGAAAAGAGCACTCTTCTACTCTACTGTGTTTCCTATAGGGACAGAACAGTGAGCTTGCTCAGAACAAAAGGACTGTGCTTCCTACACAAGGGCCATATATAGTTCAACTCTGCTTAGGAAACTGACAAGAACTGTAGCTCCTCTTCAGTCCGATACACTGTACTTGCTGGGAACAGACGCGAGTGCTATTTGCACTGTATATGGCAATGGGAGCGCAATAGGGACTTTCCTTACCAGAAAACAACTCTTGCTCGTAGGACCAGAAAGTGCATGTGATTCAACGCCATTTAGGACTGGGAAACAAATGCTAGCTCGCCTTACATGAAACACAATCTGCTTTTGAGAAAAGAGCACTCTTCTACACTACTGTGTTTCCCAAAGGGCCAGAACGGTGAGCTTGCTCAGAACAAAAGAACTGTGCTTCCTACACACACGGACCATATCTAATTCAACTCTGCTTAAGAAACTGAGAAGAACAGTAGCTCCTCTTCAGTCCAATACACTGTACTTGCTTTGAACAGACGCGAGTGCTATTTGCACTGTATGGCAATAGGAGCGCAATAGTGACTTTCCTTACCAGAAAACAACTCTTGCTCGTAGGACCAGAAACTGCATGTGATTCAACTCCATTTAGGATTGGGAAACAAACGCTAGCTCGCCTTACAAGAAACACAGTCTGCTTTTGAGAAAAAAGCACTCTTCTACTCTACTGTGTTTCCTAAGGGGTCCAAACAGTGAGCTTGCTCAGAACAAAAAAAACTGTGCTTCCTACACACACGGCCATATCTAGTTCAAGTCTTCTTAGGAACCTGACAAGAACAGTAGATCCTTTTCAGTCCAATACACTGTACTTGTTGGCAACAGACGCCAGTGCTATTTGTCCTGTGTATGGCAATGGCAGCGCAATAGTGACTTTCCTTACCAGAAAACAACTCTTGCTCAAAGTACCAGAAACTGCATGGGATTCAACTCCATTTAGGACTGGGAAACAAATGCTAGCTCGCCTTACAAGAAACACACTCTGCTTTAGAGAAAGGAGCACTCTTCTAGTCTACTGTGTTTCCTATGGGGTCCAAACAGTGAGGTTGCTCAGAACAAAAGAACTGTGCTTCCTACACACACGGACCATATGTAGTTCAACTCTGCTTAGGAACCTGACAAGAACAGTAGCTCCTCTTCAGTCCAACACTGTACTTGCTTGGAACAGACGCCAGTGCTATTTGCCCTGTGTATGGCAATGGGAGCGCAAAAGTGACTTTCTTTACCAGAAAACAACTCTTGTTCGTAGGACCAGAAACTGCATGGGATTCAACTCCATTTAGGACTAGGAAACAAACGCTAGCTTGCCCTACATGAAACACACTCTGCTTTAGAGAAAAGAGCACTCTTCTAATCTACTGTGTTTCCTAAATGGCCAGAACAGTGAGCTTGCTCAGAACATAAGAACTTTGCTTCCTACACACACGGGCCATATCTAGTTCAACTCTGCTTAGGAAACTGACAAGAACAGTAGCTCCTCCTCAGTCCGATACACTGTACTTGCTGGGAACAGTCTCCTGTGCTATTTGCACTGTGTATGGCAATGGGAGTGCAATAGTGACTTTCCTTACCAGAAAACAACTCTTGCTCATAGGACCAGAAACTGCATGTGATTCAACTCCATTTATGACTGGGAAACAAACGCTACCTCGCCTTACATGAAACACACTCTGCTTTTGAGAAAAGAGCACTCTTCTACTCTACTGTGTTTCCTATGGGGTCCGTACAGTGAGCTTGCTCAGAACAAAAGAACTGTGCTTCCTAAACACACGGGCCATATCTAGTTCAACTCTGCTTAGGAACCTGACAAGAACATTAGATCCCCTTTAGTACAATACACTGTACTTGCTGGGAACAGACGACAGTGCTACTTATCCTGTGTATGGCAATGGCAGCGCAATAGTGACTATTCTTACCATAAAACAACTCTTGCTTGTAGGACCAGAAACTGCATGTGTTTCAACTCCATTTAGGACTGGGAAACAAACGCTAGCTCGCCTTACAAGAAACACACTCTGCTTTAAAGAAAAGAGCACTCTTCTACTCTACTGTGTTTCCTATAGGGCCAGAACAGTGAGCTTGCTCAGAACAAAAGAACTGTACTTCCTACACACACGGGCCATATCTAGTTCAACTCTGCTTAGGAAACTGAGAAGAACAGTAGCTCCTCTTCAGCCCAATACACTGTACTTGCTTTGAACAGATGCGAGTGCTATTTGCATTGTGTATGGCAATGGGAGCGCAATAGTGACTTTCCTTACCAGAAAACAACTCTTGCTCGTAGGACCAGAAAGTGCATGTGATTCAACTCCATTTAGGACTGGGAAACAAATGTTTGCTCGCCTTACATGAAACACAATCTGCTTTTGAGAAAAGAGCACTCTTCTACTCTACTGTCTTTCCTATGGGGTCCAAACAGTGAGCTTTCTCAGAACAAAAGAACTGTGCTTCCTACACACATGGGCCATATCTAGTTCAACTCTGCTTAGGAAACTGACAAGAACAGAAGCTCCTCTTCAGTCCGATACACTGTACTTGCTGGGATCAGACGCGAGTGCTATTTGCACTGTGTATGGCAATGGGAGCACAATAGTGACTTTCCTTACGAGAAAACAACTCCTGCTCGTAGGACCAGAAACTGCATGTGATTCAACTCCATTTAGGACTGGGAAAAAAACGCTAGCTTACCTTACAAGAAACACACTCTGCTTTTGAGAAAAGAGCACTCTTCTACTCTACTCTGTTTCCTATAGAACGAGAACAGTGAGCTTGCTCAGAACATAATAACTGTGCTTCCTACACACACGGGCCATATCTAGTTCAACTCTGCTTAGGAACCTGACAAGAAGAGTAGATCCCCTTTAGTCCAATACACTGTACTTGCTGGGAACAGACGCCAGTGCTATTTGTCCTGTGTATGGCAATGGCAGTGCAATAGTGACTATTCTTACCATAAAACAACTCTTGCTCGTAGGACCAGAAACAGCATGTGTTTCAACTCCATTTAGGACTGGGAAACAAACGCTAGCTCACCTTACAAGAAACACACTCTGCTTTAGAGAAAAGAGCACTCTTCTTCTCTACTGTGTTTCCTATAGGGACAGAACAGTGAGCTTGCTCAGAACAAAAGGACTGCGCTTCCTACACAAGGGCCATATCTAGTTCAACTCTGCTTAGGAAACTGACAAGAACAGTAGCTCCTCTTCAGTCCGATACACTGTACTTGCTGGGAACAGACGCGAGTGCTATTTGCACTGTATATGGCAATGCGAGCGCAATAGTGACTTTCCTTGCCAGAAAACAACTCTTGCTCGTAGGACCAGAAACTGCATGTGATTCAACTCCATTTAGGATTGGGAAACAAACGCTAGCTCGCCTTACAAGAAACACAGTCTGCTTTTGAGAAAAAACACTCTTCTACTCTACTGTGTTTCATATGGGGTCCAAACAGTGAGCTTGCTCAGAACAAAAGAAGTGTGCTTCCTACACACACGGACCATATTTAGTTCAACTCTGCTTAGGAACCTGACAAGAACAGTAGCTCCTCTTCAGTCCAACACTGTACTTGCTGGGAACAGACGCGAGCGCTATTTGCACTGTGTATGGCAATGGGAGCACAATAGTGACTCGTCTTACCAGAAAGCAACTCTTGCTCGTAGGACAAAAAACTGCATGTGACTCAACTCCATTTACGACTGGGAAACAAACACTAGCTCACCTTACAAGAAACACACTCTGCTTTTGAGAAAAGAGCACTCTTCTTCTCTACTGTGTTTTCCATAGGGCTAGAACGGTGAGCTTGCTCAGAACAAAAGAACTGTGCTTCCTACACACACGGGCCATATCTAGTTCAACTCTGCTTAGGAAACTGACAAGAACAGTAGCTCCTCTTCAGTCCGATACACTGTACTTGCTGGGATCAGACGTGAGTGCTATTTGCACTTTGTATGGCAATGGGAGCACAATAGTGACTCGTCTTACCAGAAAACAACTCTTGCATGTAGGACAAAAAACTGCATGTGACTCAACTCCATTTAGGACTGGGAAACAAACTCTAGCTCGCCTTACAAGAAACACACTCTGCTTTTGAGAAAAGAGCACTCTTCTACTCTACTGTGTTTCCTATGGGGTCCAAACAGTGAGCTTGCTCAGAACAAAATAAATTGTGCTTCCTACACACAAGGCCATATCTAGTTCAAGTCTGCTTAGGAACATGACAAGAACAGTAGATCCTCTTCAGTCCAATACACTGTACTTGCTGGCAACAGACGCCAGTGCTATTTGTCCTGTGTATGGCAAGGGCAGCGCAATAGTGACTTTCCTTACCAGAAAACAACTCTTGCTCATAGTACCAGAAACTGCATGGGATTCAACTCCATTTAGGACTGGGAAACAAATGCTACCTCGTATTACAAGAAACACACTCTGCTTTAGAGAAAGAAGCACTCTTCTACACTACTGTGTTTCCTATGGGGTCCAAACAGTGAGCTTGCTCAGAACAAAAGAACTGTGCTTCCTACACACGCAGACCATATGTAGTTCAACTCTGCTTAGGAACCTGACAAGAACAGTAGCTCCTCTTCAGTCCAACACTGTACTTACTTGGAACAGACGCGAGTGCTATTTGCACTGTGTATGGCAATGGGAGCGCAATAGTGACTTTCCTTACCAGAAAACAACTCTTGTTCGTAGGACCAGAAACTGCATGGGATTCAACTCCATTTAGGACTAGGAAACAAACGCTAGCTTGCCCTACAAGAAACACACTCTGCTTTAGAGAAAAGAGCACTCTTCTAATCTACTGTGTTTCCTAAATGGCCAGAACAGTGAGCTTGCTCAGAACAAAAGAACTGAGCTTCCTACACACACGGGCCATATCTAGTTCAACTCTGCTTAGGAAACTGACAAGAACAGTAGCTCCTCCTCAGTCCGATACACTGTACTTGCTGGGAACAGACTCCTGTGCTATTTGCACTGTGTATGGCAATGGGAGTGCAATAGTGACTTTCCTTACCAGAAAACAACTCTTGCTCATAGGACCAGAAACTGCATGTGATTCAACTCCATTTATGACTGGGAAACAAACGCTACCTCGCCTTACATGAAACACACTCTGCTTTTGAGAAAAGAGCACTCTTCTACTCTACTGTGTTTCCTATGGGGTCCGAACAGTGAGCTTGCTCAGAACAAAAGAACTGTGCTTCCTAAACACACGGGCCATATCTAGTTCAAGTCTGCTTAGGAACCTGACAAGAACAGTAGATCCCCTTTAGTACAATACACTGTACTTGCTGGGAACAGACGCCAGTGCTACTTATCCTGTGTATGGCAATGGCAGCGAAATAGTGACTATTCTTACCATAAAACAACTCTTGATCGTAGGACCAGAAACTGCATGTGTTTCAACTCCATTTAGGACTGGGAAACAAACGCTAGCTCGCCTTACAAGAAACACACTCTGCTTTAGAGAAAAGAGCACTATTCTACTCTACTGTGTTTCCTATAGGGCCAGAACAGTGAGCTTGCTCAGAACAAAAGAACTGTACTTCCTACATACGGGCCATATCATGTTCAACTCTGCTTAGGAAACTGAGAAGAACAGTAGATCCTATTCAGTCCAATACACTGTACTTGCTGGGAACAGACGCCAGTGCTATTTGCACTGTGTATGGCAATGGGAGCACAATAGTGACTCGTCTTACCAGAAAACAACTCTTGCTCGTAGGACAAAAAACTGCATGTGACTCAAATCCATTTAGGACTGGGAAACAAACGCTAGCTCGCCTTACAATTAACACACTCAGTTTTTGAGAAAAGAGCACTCTTCTACTCTACTGTGTTTCCCATAGGGCCAGAACGGTGAGCTTGCTCAGAACAAAAGAACTGTGCTTCCTACACACACGGACCATATCTAGTTCAACTCTGCTTAGGAAACTGAGAAGAACAGTAGCTCCTCTTCAGTCCAATACACTGTACTTGCTTTGAACAGACGCGAGTGCTATTTGCACTGTGTATGGCAATGGGAGCACAATAGTGACTTTCCTTTCCAGAAAACAACTCTTGCTTGTAGGACCAGAAACTGCATGTGATTCAACTCCATTTAAAACTGGGAAACATACGCTAGCTCGCCTTACAAGAAACACACTCTGCTTTTGAGAAAAGAGCACTCTTCTACTCTACTGTGTTTCCTATGGGGTCCAAACAGTGAGCTTGCTCAGAACAAAAAAAATTGTGCTTCCTACACACAAGGCCATATCTAGTTCAAGTCTGCTTAGGAACCTGACAAGAACAGTAGCTCCTCTTCAATCCAATACACTGTACTTGCTGGCAACAGACGCCAGTGCTATTTGTCCTGTGTATGGCAATGTCAGCGCAATAGTGACTTTCCTTACCAGAAAACAACTCTTGCTCAGAGTACCAGAAACTGCATTGGATTCAACTCCATTTATTACTGGGAAACAAAGGCTAGCTTGCCTTACAAGAAACACAGTCTGCTTTAGAGAAAGGAGCACTCTTCTAGTCTACTGTGTTTCATATGGTGTCCAAACAGTGAGCTTGCTCAGAACAAAAGAACTGTGCTTCCTACACACACGGACCATATGTAGTTCAACTCTGATTAGGAACCTGACAAGAACAGTAGCTCCTCTTCAGTCCAATACACTGTACTTGCTTTGAACAGACACGAGTGCTATTTGCACTGTGTATGGCAATGGCAGCGCAATAGTGACTTTCCTTACCAGAAAACAACTTTTGTTCGTAGGACCAGAAACTGCATGTGATTCAACTCCATTTAGGACTAGGAAACGAACGCTATCTTGCCCTACAAAAACACACTCTGCTTTAGAGAAAAGAGCACTCTTCTACTATACTGGGTTTCCTATAGGGCAAGAACAGTGAGCTTGCTCAGAACATAAGAAGTGAGCTTCCTACAGACACGGGCCATATCTAGTTCAACTCTGCTTAGGAAAGTGACAAGAACAGTAGCTCCTCTTCAGTCTGATACACTGTACTTGCTGGGAACAGACGCCAGTGCTATTTGCACTGTGTATGGCAATGGGAGTGCAATAGTGACTTTCCTTACCAGAAAACAACTCTTGCTCATAGGACCAGAAACTGCATGTGATTCAACTCCATTTAGGACTGGGAAACAAACGCTACCTCACCTTACATGAAACACACTCTGCTTTTGAGAAAAGAGCACTCTTCTACTCTACTCTGTTTCCTATGGGGTTGGAACAGTGAGCTTGCTCAGAACAAAAGAACTGTGCTTCCTACACACACGGCCATATCTAGTTCAAGTCTGCTTAGGAACCTGACAAGAACAGTAGCTCCTCTTCACAACACCACACTGTACTTGCTGGGAACAGACGTGAGTGCTATTTGCACTCTGTATGGCATAGGAACACAATAGTCACTCTACTTACCAGAAAACAACTCTAGCTCATAGTACAAAAAAGTGCATGTGGCTCAACTCCATTTAGGACTGGGAAACAAACTCTAGCTCGCCTTAAAAGAAACACACTCTGCTTTTGAGAAAAGAGCACTCTTCTACTCTACTGAGTTTCCCATAGGGCCAGAACGGTTTGCTTGCTCAGAACAAAAGAACTGTGCTTCCTACACACACGGGCCATATCTAGTTCAAGTCTGCTTAGGAACCTGACAAGAACAGTAGCTCCTCTTCTTCCGATACACTGTACTTGCTGGCATCAGACGCGAGTGCTATTTGCACTGTGTATGGCAATGGGAGTGCAATAGTGACTTTCCTTACCAGAAAACAACTCATGCTCGTAGGAACAGAAACTGCATGTGATTCAACTCCATTTAGGACTGGGAAAAATACGCTAGCTTGCCTTACAAGAAACACACTCTGCTTTTGAGAAAAGAGCACTCTTCTACTCTACTGTGTTTCCTTTTGGGCCAGAGCAGTGAGCTTGCTCAGAACATAATAACTGTGCTTCCTACACACACGGGCCATATCTAGTTCAACTCTGCTTAGGAACCTGACAAGAACAGTAGATCCCCTTTAGTCCAATACACTCTACTTGCTGGGAACAGACGCCAGTGCTATTTGTCCTGTGTATGGCAATGGCAGTGCAATAGTGACTCCATTTAGGACTGGGAAACAAATGCTAGCTCGCCTTACATGAAACACACTCTGCTTTTGAGAAAAGAGCACTCTTCTACTCTACTGTGTTTCCTATGGGGATCCAAACAGTGAGCTTCCTCAGAACAAAAGAACTGTGCTTCCTACACACATGGGCCATATCTAGTTCAACTCTGCTTAGGAAACTGAAAAGAACAGTAGATCCCATTCAGTCCAATACACTGCACTTGCTGGGAACAGACGCGAGTGCTATTTGTACTGTGTAGGGCAATTGGAGCACAATAGTGACTCGTCTTACCAGAAAACAACTCTTGCTCATAGTACAAAAAACTGCATGTGATTCAACTCCATTTAGGACTGGGAATCAAACGCTACCTCGCCTTACAAGAAACACACTCTGCTTTTGAGAAAAGAATACTCTTCTAGTCTACTGTGTTTCCCATAGGGCCAGAACAATGAGCTTGCTCAGAACAAAAGAACTGTGCTTCCTACACACACGGGGCATATCTAGTTCAACTCTGCTTAGGAAACTGACAAGAACAGTAGCTCCTCTTCAGTCCAATACACTGTACTTTCTAGGAACAGACGGGAGTGCTATTTACACTGTGTTTAGCAATGGGAGCGCAATAGTGACTTTCCTTACCAGAAAACAACTCTTGCTCGTAGGACCAGAAACTGCATGTGATTCAACTCCATTTAGGACTGGGAAACAAACGCTAGCTCGCCTTACAAGAAACACAGTCTGCTTTTGAGAAAAGAGCACTCTTCTACTCTACTGTGTTTCCTATGGGGTCCAAACAGTGAGCTTGCTCAGAACAAAAGAAGTGTGCTTCCTACACACACGGACCATATGTAGTTCAACTCTGATTAGGAACCTGACAAGAACAGTAGCTCCTCTTCGGTCCAACACTGTACTTGCTGGGAACAGACGCGAGTGCTATTTGCACTGTGTATGGCAATGGGAGCCCAATAGTGACTCGTCTTACCAGAAAACAACTCTTGCTTGTAGGACAAAAAACTGCATGTCACTCAACTCCATTTAGGACTGGGAAAGAAACGGTAGCTCGCCTTACAAGAAACACACTCTGCTTTTGAGAAAAGAGCACTCTTCTACTCTACTGTGTTTCCCATAGGGCCAGAACGGTGAGCTTGCTCAGAACAAAAGAACTGTGCTTCCTACACACACGGGCCATATCTAGTTCAACTCTGCTTAGGAACCTGACAAGAACAGTAGATCCACTTTAGTCTAATACACTGTACTTGCGGGGAACAGACGCCAGTGCTATTTGTCCGGTGTATGGCAATGGCAGCGCAATAGTGACTATTCTTACCATAAAACAAGTCTTGCTCGTAGGACCAGAAACTGCATGTGTTTCAACTCCATTTAGGACTGGGAAACAAACGCTAGCTTGCCTACAAGAAACTCACTCTGCTTTAGAGAAAAGAGCACTCATCTACTCTACTGTGTTTCCTATAGGGCCAGAACAGTGAGCTTGCTCAGAACAAAAGAACTGTGCTTCCTACACACACGGGCCATATCTAGTTCAACTCTGCTTAGGAACCTGACAAGAACAGTAGCTCTTCTTCAGTCCTATACACTGTAATTGCTGTGAACAGACGCGAGTGCTATTTGCACTGTATATGGCAATGGGAGTGCAATAGTGACTTTCCGTACCAGAAAACAACTCTTGCTCATAGGACCAGAAAGTGCATGTGATTGAACTCCATTTAGGACTGGGAAACAAATGCTAGCTCGCCTTACATGAAACACACTCTGCTTTTGAGAAAAGAGCACTATTCTACTCTACTGTGTTTCCTATGGGGTACAGACAGTGAGCTTGCTCAGAACAAAAGAACTGTGCTTCCTACACACATGGGCCATATCTAGTTCAACTCTGCTTAGGAAACTAAAAAGAACAGTAGATCCTCTTCAGTCCAATACACTGTACTTGCTGGGAACAGATGCGAGTGCTATTTGCACTGTGTTGGGCAATTGGAGCACAATAGTGACTCGTCTTACCAGAAAACAACTCTTGCTCATAGGACAAAAAACTGCATGTGACTCAACTACATTTAGGACTGGGAAACAAACTCTAGTTCGCCTTACAAGAAACACACTCTGCTTTTGAGAAAAGAACACTCTTCTACTCTACTGTGTTTCCCATAGGGCCAGAACAGTGAGCTTGCTCAGAACAAAAGAACTGTGCTTCCTACACACACGGGGCATATATAGTTCAACTCTGCTTAGCAAACTGAGAAGAACAGTAGCTCCTCTTCAGTCCAATACACTGTACTTGCTAGGAACAGACGGGAGTGCTATTCGCACTGTGTAGTGCAATGGGAGCACAATAGTGACTCGTCTTACCAGAAAACAACTCTTGCTCATAGTACAAAAAACTGCATGTGATTCAACTCCATTTAGGAATGGGAATCAAACACTACCTCGCCTTACAAGAAACACACTCTGCTTTTGAGAAAAGAACACTCTTCTACTCTACTGTGTTTCCCATAGGGCCAGAACAATGATCTTGCTCAGAACAAAAGAACTGTGCTTCCTACACACACGGTCCATATGTAGTTCAACTCTGCTTAGGAACCTGACAAGAACAGTAGCTCCTCTTCAGTCCAACACTGTATTTGCTGGGAACAGACGCGAGTGCTATTTGCACTGTGTATGGCAATGGGAGCGCAATAGTGACTTTCCTTACCAGAAAACAACTATTGTTCGTAGGACCAGAAACTGCATGTGATTCAACTCAATTTAGGACTAGAAAACAAACGCTAGCTTGCCCTAAAAGAAACACACTCTGCTTTAGAGAAAAGAGCACTCTTCTACTCTACTGTGTTTCCTATGGGGTCCAAACAGTGAGCTTGCTCAGAACAAAAGAACTGTGCTTCCTACACACATGGGCCATATCTAGTTCAACTCTGCTTAGGAAACTGAAAAGAACATTACATCCTCTTCATTCCAATACGCTGTGCTTGCTGGGAACAGACGCGAGTGCTATTTGCACTGTGTAGGGCAATTGGAGCACAACAGTGACTCTTCTTACCAGAAAACAACTCTTGCTCTAGGACAAAAAACTGCATGTGACTCACCTACATTTAGGACTGGGAAACAAACTCTAGCTCGCCTTACAAGAAACACACTCTGCTTTTGAGAAAAGAACACTCTTCTACTCTACTGTGTTTCCCATAGGGCCAGAACAGTGAGCTTGCTCAGAACAAAAGAACTGTGCTTCCTACACACACGGGGCATATCTAGTTCAACTCTGCTTAGGAAACTGAGAAGAACAGTAGCTCCTCTTCAGTACAATACACTCAAATTGCTAGGAACAGGCGGGAGTGCTATTTGCACTGTGTATGATAATGGTTGTGCAAGAGTGTCTTTCCTTACCAGAAAACAACTCTTGCTCGTAGGACCAGAAACTGCATGTGATTCAAATCCATTTAGGCCTGGGAAACAAACTCTAGCTCGCTTTACAAGAAACACACTCTCCTTTTGAGAAAAGAGCACTCTTCTACTCTACTGTGTTTCCTATGTGTTCCGAAAAGTGAGCTTGCTCAGAACAAAAAAACTGTGCTTCCTACACACACGGCCATATCTAGTTCAAGTCTGCTTAGGAACCTGACAAGAACAGTAGATCCTCTTCAGTCCAATACACTGTACTTGCTGGGAACAGACACCAATGCTATTTGTCCTGTGTATGGCAATGGCAGCGCAATAGTGACTCTTCTTACCAGAAAACAACTCTTGCTCGTGGACCAGAAACTGCATGTGATTCAACTCCATTTAGGACTGGGAAACAAACTCTAGCTCGCTTTACAAGAAACACACTCTGCTTTTGAGAAAAGAGCACTCTTCTATTCCACTGTGTTTCCTATAGGGCCAGAACAGTGAGCGTGCTCAGAAAAAAAGAACTGTGCTTCCTACACACACGGGCCATATCTCGTTCAACTCTGCTTAGGAAACTGAGAAGAACAGTAGCTCCTCTTCTTTCCAATACACTGTACTTGCTGGGAAGAGATGGGAGGGTTATTTGCACTGTGTATGACAATGGGAGCACAATAGTGACTTTCCTTACCAGAAAACAACTCTTGCTCGTAAGAACACAAACTGCATGTGATTCCACTCCATTTAGGAATGGGAAACAAACGCTAGCTCGCCTTAAAAGAAACACACTCTGCTTTTGAGAAAAAAGCACTCTTCTACTCTACTGTGTTTCCTATGGGGTCCGAAAAGTGAGCTTGCTCAGAATAAAAAAACTGTGCTTCCTACACACACGGCCATATCTAGTTCAAGTCTGCTTAGGAACCTGACGAGAACAATAGATCCTCTTCAGCCCAATATACTGTACTTGCTGCGAACAGACGCCAGTGCTATTTGTCCTGTGTATGGCAATGGCAGCGCAATAGTGACTCTTTTTACCAGAAAACAACTCTTGCTCGTAGTACCAGAAACTGCATGGGATTCAACTCCATTTAGGACTGCGAAACAAATGCTAGCTCGCCTTACAAGAAACACACTCTGCTTTAGAGAAAAGAGCACTCTTCTGCTCTACTGTGTTTCCTATGGGGTCCAAACAGTGAGCTTGCAAAGAACAAAAGAACTGTGCTTCCTACAAACACGGATCATATCTAGTTCAACTCTGCTTAGGAAACTGTCAAGAACAGTAGCACCTATCCAGTCCAATACACTGTACTTGCTGGGAACAGACACGAGTGCTATTTTCACTGTGTATGGCAATGGGAGCGCAATGTGACTTTCCTTACCAGAAAAGAACTCTTGTTCGTAGGACCTGAAACTGCATGGGATTCAACTCCATTTAGGACTAGGAAACAAACGCTAGCTCGTCTTACAAGAAACACACTCTGCTTTGGAGAAAAGAGCACTCTTCTACTCTACTGTGTTTCCTATAGGGCCAGAACAGTGAGCTTGCTCAGAACATAAGAACTGTGCTTCCTACACACACGGGCCATATCTACTTCAACTCTGCTTAGGAAACTGACAAGAAAAGTAGCTCCTCTTCAGTCCGATACACTGTACTTGCTGGGAACAGACGCGAGTGCTATTTGCACTATGTATGGCAATGGGAGCACAATAGTGACTTTCCTTACCAGAAAACAACTCTTGCTCATAGGACAAGAAACTGCATGTGATTCAACTCCATTTAGGACTTGGAAACAATTGCTAGCTTGCCTTACAAGAAACACACTCTGCTTTTGAGAAAAGAGCACTCTTCTACTCTACTGTGTTTCCTATAGGGTCCGAACAGTGAGCTTGCTCAGAACAAAAGAACTCTGCTTCCTACACACACGGCCATATCTAGTTCAAGTCTGCTTAGGAAACTGACAAGAACAGTAGACCCTCTTCAGTCCAATACACTGTACTTGCTGGGAACAGACGCCAGTGCTATTTGTTCTGTGTATGGCAATGGCAGCGCAATAGTGACTCTTCTTACCAGAAAACAACTCTTGCTCGTGGACCAGAAACTGCATGGGATTCAACTCCATTTAGGACTGGGAAACAAACTCTAGCTCGCTTTACAAAAACACACTCTGCTTTTGAGAAAAGAGCACTCTTCTACTCTACTGTGTTTCCTATAGGGCCAGAACAGTGAGCTTGCTCAGAAAAAAAGAACTGTGCTTTCTACACACGGGCCATATCTAGTTCTACTCTGCTTATGAATCTGAGAACAGTAGCGCCTCTTCGGTCCAATACACTGTACTTGCTGGGAACAGATGGGAGGGCTATTTGCACTGTGTATGGCAATGGGAGCACAATAGTGACTTTCCTTACCAGAAAACAACTCTTGCTCATAGGAACACAAACTGCATGTGATTCCACTCCATTTAGGAATGGGAAACAAACGCTAGCTCGCCTTAAAAGAAACACACTCTGCTTTTGAGAAAAAAGCTCTCTTCTACTCTACTGTGTTTCCTATGGGGTCCGAACAGTGAGCTTGCTCAGAAAATAAAACTGTGCTTCCTACACACACGGCCATATCTAGTTCAAGTCTGCTTAGGAACCTGACAAGAACAGTAGATCCTCTTCAGCCCAATACACTGTACTTGCTGCGAACAGATGCCAGTGCTATTTGTTCTGTGTATGGCAATGGCAGTGCAATAGTGACTCTTCTTACCATAAAACAACTCTTGCTCGTAGTACCAGTAACTGCATGGGATTCAACTCCATTAGGACTGCGAAACAAACGCTAGCACGCCTTAAAAGAAATACACTCTGCTTTAGAGAAAAGAGCACTCTTCTACTCTACTGTGTTTCCTATGGGGTCCAAAGAGTGAGCTTGCAAAGAACAAAAGAACTGTGCTTCCTACAAGCACGGATCATATCTAGTTCAACTCTGCTTAGGAAACTGACAAGAACATTAGTACCTATCCAGTCCAATACACTGTACTTGCTGGGAACAGAGGCGAGTGCTATTTGCACTGTGTATGGCAATGGGAGCGCAATGTGACTTTCCTTACCAGAAAAGAACTCTTGATCGTAGGACGTGAAACTGCATGTGATTCAACTCCATTTAGTACTAGGAAACAAACGCTAGCTCGCCTTACAAGAAACACACTCCGCTTTTGAGAAAAGAGCACTCTTCTTCTCTACTGTGTTTCCTATAGGGCCAGAACAGTGAGCTTGCTCAGAAAAAAAGAACTGTGCTTCCTACACACGGGCCATATCTAGTTCAACTCTGCTTAGGAAACTGAGAAGAACAGTAGCTCCTCTTCATTCCAATACACTGTACTTGCTGGGAACAGACGCGAGGGCTATTTGCACTGTGTATGGCAATGGGAGCGCAATAGTGACTTTCTTTACCAGAAAACAACTCTTGCTCGTAGGACCAGAAACTGCATGTGATTCAACTCCATTTAGGACTGGGAAACAAACGGTAGCTCGCCTTACAAGTAACACACTGTGCTTTAGAGAAAAGAGCACTCTTCTACTCTACTGTGTTTCCTATGGGGTCCAAACAGTGAGCTTGCTCAGAACAAAAGAACTGTGCTTCCTACACACACGGCCATATCTAGTTCAACTCTGCTTAGTAAACTGACAAGAACAGTAGCTCCTATTCAGTCCAATGCACTGTACTTGCTGGGAAAAGACGCGAGTGCTATTTGCCTTGTGTAGGGCAATGGGAGCACAATAGTGACTTTCCTTACCATAAAACAACTCTTGCTCATAAGACCAGAAACTGCATGTGATTCAACTCCATTTAGGTCTGGGAAACACATGCTAGTTCGCCTTACATGAAACACACTCTGCTTTTGAGAAAAGAGCACTCTTCTACTCTACTGTGTTTCCTATGGGGTCCGAACAGTGAGCTTGCTCAGAACAAAAGAACTGTGCTTCCTACACACAAGGGCCATATCTAGTTCAACTCTGCTTAGGAAACTGACAAGAACAGTAGCTCCTTTTCAGTATAATACACTGTACTTGCGGGGAAGAGACGCGAGTGCTATTTGCACTGTGTATGGCAATTAGAGCACAATAGTGACTCGTCTTACCAGAAAACAACTCTTGCTCGTAGGACAAAAAACTGCATGTGACTCAACTCCATATAGGACTGGGAAACAAACGCTAGCTCGCCTTACAAGAAACACACTCTGCTTTTGAGAAAAGAGCACTCTTCTACTCTACTGTGTTTCCTATGGAGTCCAAACACTGAACTTGCTCAGAACAAAAGAACTGTGCTTCCTACACACACGGCCATATCTAGTTCAATTCTGCTTAGGAACCTGACAAGAACTGTAGATCCTCTTCAGTCCAATACACTGTACTTGCTGGGAACAGACGCCAATGCTATTTGTCCTGTGTATGGCAATGGCAGCGCAATAGTGACTCTTCTTACCAGAAAACAACTCTTGCTCGTGGACCAGAAACTGCATGTGATTCAACTCCATTTAGGACTGGGAAACAAACTCTAGCTCGCTTTACAAGAAACACACTCTGCTTTTGAGAAAAGAGCACTCTTCTACTCTACTGTGTTTCCTATAGGGACAGAACAGTGAGCTTGCTCAGAAAAAAAGAACTGTGCTTCCTACACACACGAGCCATATGTAGTTCAACTCTGCTTAGGAAACTGAGAAGAACAGTAGCTCCTCTTCTTTCCAATACACTGTACTTGCTGGGAACAGATGGGAGGGCTATTTGCACTGTGTATGGCAATGGGAGCACAATAGTGACTTTCCTTACCAGAAAACAACTCTTGCTCGTAGGAACACAAACTGCATGTGATTCCACTCCATTTAGGAATGGGAAACAAACGCTAGCTCGCCTTAAAAGAAACACACTCTGCTTTTGAGAAAAGAGCACTCTTCTACTCTACTGTGTTTCCTATAGGGTCCGAACAGTGAGCTTGCTCAGAACAAAAGAACTCTGCTTCCTACACACACGGCCATATCTAGTTCAAGTCTGCTTAGGAACCTGACAAGAACAGTAGATCCTCTTCAGCCCAATACACTGTACTTGCTGCGAACAGATGCCAGTGCTATTTGTTCTGTGTATGGCAATGGCAGTGCAATAGTGACTCTTCTTACCATAAAACAACTCTTGCTTGTAGTACCAGTAACTGCATGGGATTCAACTCCATTTAGGACTGCGAAACAAACGCTAGCACGCCTTAAAAGAAATACACTCTGCTTTAGAGAAAAGAGCACTCTTCTACTCTACTGTGTTTCCTATGGGGTCCAAAGAGTGAGCTTGCAAAGAACAAAAGAACTGTGCTTCCTACAAGCACGGATCATATCTAGTTCAACTCTGCTTAGGAAACTGACAAGAACATTAGTACCTATCCAGTCCAATACACTGTACTTGCTGGGAACAGAGGCGAGTGCTATTTGCACTGTGTATGGCAATGGGAGCGCAATGTGACTTTCCTTACCAGAAAAGAACTCTTGATCGTAGGACGTGAAACTGCATGTGATTCAACTCCATTTAGTACTAGGAAACAAACGCTAGCTCGCCTTACAAGAAACACACTCCGCTTTTGAGAAAAGAGCACTCTTCTTCTCTACTGTGTTTCCTATAGGGCCAGAACAGTGAGCTTGCTCAGAACATAAGAACTGTGCTTCCTACACACACGGGCCATATCTAGTTCAACTCTGCTTAGGAACCTGACAAGAACAGTAGCACCTCTTCATTCCAATACACTGTACTTGCTGGGAACAGACGCATGTGCTATTTGCACTGTGTATGGCAATGGGAGCACAATAGTGACTTTCCTTACCAGAAAACAACTCTTGCTCGTAGGACCAGAAACTGCATGTGATTCCACTCCATTTAGGACTGGAAACAAATGCAAGCTCGCCTTATAAGAAACACACTCTGCTTTTGAGAAAAGAGCACTCTTCTACTCTACTGTGTTTCCTATAGGGCCAGAACAGTGAGCTTGCTCAGAACATAAGAACTCTGCTTCCTACACACATGGTCATATCTAGTTCAATTCTGCTTAGGAACCTGACAAGAACAGTTGATCCTCTTCAGTCCAATACACTGTACTTGCTGGGAACAGACGCCAGTGCTATTTGTCCTGTGTATGGCAATGGCAGCGCAAAAGTGACTCTTCTTACCATAAAACAACTCTTTCTCGTAGGACTAGAAACTGCATGTGATTCAACTCCATTTAGGACTGGGAAACAAACGCTAGCTTGCCTTACAAGAAACACACATTGCTTTAGAGAAAAGAGCACTCTTCTACTCTACTATGTTTCCTTTAGGGCCAGAACAGTGAGCTTGCTCAGAACAAAAGAGCTGTGCTTCCTACACACGGGCCATAACTAGTTCCACTCTGCTTAGGAAACTGACAAGAACAGTAGCTCCTCTTCAGTCCGATACAATGTACTTGCTGGGAACAGATGCGAGTGCTATTTGCACTGTGTATGGCAATGGGAGCGCAATAGTGCTTTCCTTACCAGAAAACAACTCTTGCTCGTAGGACCAGAAACTGCATGAGACTCAACTCCATTTAGGACTGGGAAACAAATGCTAGCTCAACGTCCAAGAAACACACTCTCCTTTTGAGAAAAGAGCACTCGTCTACTCTACTGTGTTTCCTATGTGTTCCGAAAAGTGAGCTTGCTCAGAACAAAAAAACTGTGCTTCCTACACACACGGCCATATCTAGTTCAAGTCTGCTTAGGAACCTGACAAGAACAGTAGATCCTCTTCAGTCCAATACACTGTACTTACTGGGAACAGACGCCAATGCTATTTGTCCTGAGTATGGCAATGGCAGCGCAATAGTGACTCTTCTTACCAGAAAACAACTCTTGCTCGTGGACCAGAAACTGCATGTGATTCAACTCCATTTAAGACTGGGAAACAAATTCTAGCTCGCTTTACAAGAAACACACTCTGCTTTTGAGAAAAGAGCACTCTTCTACTCTACTGTGTTTCCTATAGGGCCAGAACAATGAGCTTGCTCAGAAAAAAAGAACTGTGCTTCCTACACACACGGGCCATATGTAGTTCAACTCTGCTTAGAAAACTGAGAAGAACAGTAGCTCCTCTTCTTTCCAATACACTGTACTTGCTGGGAAGAGATGGGAGGGCTATTTGCACTGTGTATGGCAATGGGAGCACAATAGTGACTTTCCTTACCAGAAAACAACTCTTGCTCGTAGGAACACAAACTGCATGTGATTCCACTCCATTTAGGAATGGGAAACAAATGCTAGCTCGCCTTAAAAGAAACACACTCTGCTTTTGAGAAAAAAGCACTCTTCTACTCTACTGTGTTTCCTATGGGGTCCGAAGAGTGAGCTTGCTCAGAACAAAAAAACTGTGCTTCCTACACACACGGCCATATCTAGTTCAAGTCTGCTTAGGAACCTGACAAGAACAATAGATCCTTTCAGCCCAATATACTGTACTTGCTGCGAACAGACGCCAGTGCTATTTCTCCTGTGTATGGCAATGGCAGCGCAATAGTGACTCTTTTTACCAGAAAACAACTCTTGCTCGTAGTACCAGAAACTGCATGGGATTCAACTCCATTTAGGACTGCGAAACAAACGCTAGCTCGCCTTACAAGTAACACACTCTGCTTTAGAGAAAAGAGCACTCTTCTGCTCTACTGTGTTTCCTATGGGGTCCAAACAGTGAGCTTGCAAAGAACAAAAGAACTGTGCTTCCTACAAACACGGATCATATCTAGTTCAACTCTGCTTAGGAAACTGTCAAGAACAGTAGCACCTATCCAGTCCTATACACTGTACTTGCTGGGAACAGACACGAGTGCTATTTGCACTGTGTATGGCAATGGGAGCGCAATGTGACTTTCCTTACCAGAAAAGAACTCTTGTTCGTAGGACCTGAAACTGCATGTGATTCAACTCCATTTAGGACTTGGAAACAAATGCTAGCTTGCCTTACAAGAAACACACTCTGCTTTTGAGAAAAGAGCACTCTTCTACTCTACTGTGTTTCCTATAGGGTCCGAACAGTGAGCTTGCTCAGAAAAAAAGAACTCTGCTTCCTACACACACGGCCATATCTAGTTCAAGTCTGCTTAGGAAACTGACAAGAACAGTAGACCCTCTTCAGTCCAATACACTGTACTTGCTGGGAACAGACGCCAGTGCTATTTGTCCTGTGTATGGCAATGGCAGCGCAATAGTGACTCTTCTTACCAGAAAACAACTCTTGCTCGTGGACCAGAAACTGCATGTGATTCAACTCCATTTAGGACTGGGAAACAAACTCTAGCTCTCTTTACAAAAACACACTCTGCTTTTGAGAAAAGAGCACTCTTCTACTCTACTGTGTTTCCTATAGGGCCAGAACAGTGAGCTTGCTCAGAAAAAAAGAACTGTGCTTCCTACACACACGGGCCATATCTAGTTCAACTCTGCTTATGAATCTGAGAAGAACAGTAGCGCCTCTTCAGTCCAATACACTGTACTTGCTGGGAACAGATGGGAGGGCTATTTGCACTGTGTATGGCAATGGGAGCACAATAGTGACTTTCCTTACCAGAAAACAACTCTTGCTCGTAGGAACACACCCTGCATGTGATTCCACTCCATTTAGGAATGGGAAACAAACGCTAGCTCGCCTTAAAAGAAACACACTCTGCTTTTGAGAAAAAAGCTCTCTTCTACTCTACTGTGTTTCCTATGGGGTCCGAAGAGTGAGCTTGCTCAGAAAATAAAACTGTGCTTCCTACACACACGGCCATATCTAGTTCAAGTCTGCTTAGGAACCTGACAAGAACAGTAGATCCTCTTCAGCCCAATACACTGTACTTGCTGGGAACAGATGCCAGTGCTATTTGTCCTGTGTATGGCAGTGGCAGTGCAATAGTGACTCTTCTTACCATAAAACAACTCTTGCTTGTAGTACCAGTAACTGCATGGGATTCAACTCCATTTAGGACTGCGAAACAAACGCTAGCACGCCTTACAAGAAATACACTCTGCTTTAGAGAATAGAGCACTCTTCTACTCTACTGTGTTTCCTATGGGGTCCAAACAGTGAGCTTGCAAAGAACAAAAGAACTGTGCTTCCTACAAACACGGATCATATCTAGTTCAACTCTGCTTAGGAAACTGACAAGAACATTAGTACCTATCCAGTCCAATACACTGTACTTGCTGGGAAAAGAGGCGAGTGCTATTTGCACTGTGTATGGCAATGGGAGCGCAATGTGACTTTCCTTACCAGAAAAGAACTCTTGATCGTAGGACCTGAAACTGCATGTGATTCAACTCCATTTAGGACTAGGAAACAAACGCTAGCTCGCCTTACAAGAAACACACTCCGCTTTTGAGAAAAGAGCACTCTTCTCTACTGTGTTTCCTATAGGGCCAGAACAGTGAGCTTGCTCAGAACATAAGAACTGTGCTTCCTACACACACGGGCCATATCTAGTTCAACTCTGCTTAGGAACCTGACAAGAACAGTAGCTCCTCTTCATTCCAATACACTGTACTTGCTGGGAACAGACGCATGTGCTATTTGCACTGTGTATGGCAATGGGAGCGCAATAGTGACTTTCTTTACCAGAAAACAACTCTTGCTCGTAGGACCAGAAACTGCATGTGATATCACTAAATTTAGGACTGAAAACAAATGCAAGCTCACCTTATAAGAAACACACTCTGCTTTTGAGAAAAGAGCACTCTTCTACTCTACTGTGCTCCCTATGGGGTCCGAACAGTGAGCTTGCTCAGAACAAAAGAACTGTGCTTCCTACACACACGGGCCATATCTAGTTCAATTCTGCTTAGGAAACTGACAAGAACAGTAGCTCCTCTTCAGTCCAATACACTGTACTTGCTGGGAACAGACTCCAGTGCTATTTGTCCTGTGTATGGCAATGGCAGCGCAATAGTGACTCTTCTTACCAGAAAACAACTCTTGCTCATAGTACCAGAAACTGCATGTGATTCAACTCCATTTAGGCCTGGGAAACAAACTCTAGCTCGCTTTACAAGAAACACACTCTGCTTTTGAGAAAAGATCACTCTTCTACTCTACTGTGTTTCCTATAGGGCCAGAACAGTGAGCTTGCTCAGAAAAAAAGAACTGTGCTTCCTACACACGGGCCATATCTAGTTCAACTCTGCTTAGGAAACTGAGAAGAACAGTAGCTCCTCTTCAGTCCAATACACTGTACTTGCTGGGAACAGACGCGAGGGCTATTTGCACTGTGTATGGCAATGGGAGCGCAATAGTGACTTTCTTTACCAGAAAACAACTCTTGCTCGTAGGACCAGAAACTGCATGTGATTCAACTCCATTTAGGACTGGGAAACAAACGGTAGCTCGCCTTACAAGTAACACACTGTGCTTTAGAGAAAAGAGCACTCTTCTACTCTACTGTGTTTCCTATGGGGTCCAAACAGTGAGCTTGCTCAGAACAAAAGAACTGTGCTTCCTACACACACGGCCATATCTAGTTCAACTCTGCTTAGTAAACTGACAAGAACAGTAGCTCCTATTCAGTCCAATGCACTGTACTTGCTGGGAAAAGACGCGAGTGCTATTTGCCTTGTGTAGGGCAATGGGAGCACAATAGTGACTTTCCTTACCATAAAACAACTCTTGCTCATAAGACCAGAAACTGCATGTGATTCAACTCCATTTAGGTCTGGGAAACACATGCTAGTTCGCCTTACATGAAACACACTCTGCTTTTGAGAAAAGAGCACTCTTCTACTCTACTGTGTTTCCTATGGGGTCCGAACAGTGAGCTTGCTCAGAACAAAAGAACTGTGCTTCCTACACACAAGGGCCATATCTAGTTCAACTCTGCTTAGGAAACTGACAAGAACAGTAGCTCCTTTTCAGTATAATACACTGTACTTGCGGGGAAGAGACGCGAGTGCTATTTGCACTGTGTATGGCAATTAGAGCACAATAGTGACTCTTTTTACCAGAAAACAACTCTTGCTCGTAGGACAAAAAACTGCATGTGACTCAACTCCATATAGGACTGGGAAACAAACGCTAGCTCGCCTTACAAGAAACACACTCTGCTTTTGAGAAAAGAGCACTCTTCTACTCTACTGTGTTTCCTATGGAGTCCAAACACTGAACTTGCTCAGAACAAAAGAACTGTGCTTCCTACACACACGGCCATATCTAGTTCAATTCTGCTTAGGAACCTGACAAGAACTGTAGATCCTCTTCAGTCCAATACACTGTACTTGCTGGGAACAGACGCCAATGCTATTTGTCCTGTGTATGGCAATGGCAGCGCAATAGTGACTCTTCTTACCAGAAAACAACTCTTGCTCGTGGACCAGAAACTGCATGTGATTCAACTCCATTTAGGACTGGGAAACAAACTCTAGCTCGCTTTACAAGAAACACACTCTGCTTTTGAGAAAAGAGCACTCTTCTACTCTACTGTGTTTCCTATAGGGACAGAACAGTGAGCTTGCTCAGAAAAAAAGAACTGTGCTTCCTACACACACGAGCCATATGTAGTTCAACTCTGCTTAGGAAACTGAGAAGAACAGTAGCTCCTCTTCTTTCCAATACACTGTACTTGCTGGGAACAGATGGGAGGGCTATTTGCACTGTGTATGGCAATGGGAGCACAATAGTGACTTTCCTTACCAGAAAACAACTCTTGCTCGTAGGAACACAAACTGCATGTGATTCCACTCCATTTAGGAATGGGAAACAAACGCTAGCTCGCCTTAAAAGAAACACACTCTGCTTTTGAGAAAAGAGCACTCTTCTACTCTACTGTGTTTCCTATGGGGTCTGAACAGTGAGCTTGCTCAGAACAAAAAAGCTGTGCTTCCTACACACACGGCCATATCTAGTTCAAGTCTGCTTAGGAACCTGACAAGAACAATAGATCCTCATTAGCCCAATATACTGTACTTGCTGCGAACAGACGCCAGTGCTATTTGTCCTGTGTATGGCAATGGCAGCGCAATAGTGACTCTTTTTACCAGAAAACAACTCTTGCTCGTAGTACCAGAAACTGCATGGGATTCAACTCCATTTAGGACTGTGAAACAAACGCTAGCTCGCCTTACAAGTAACACACTCTGCTTTAGAGAAAAGAGCACTCTTCTGCTCTACTGTGTTTCCTATGGGGTCCAAACAGTGAGCTTGCAAAGAACAAAAGAACTGTGCTTCCTACAAACACGGATTATATCTAGTTCAACTCTGCTTAGGAAATTGTCAAGAACAGTAGCACCTATCCAGTCCAATACAATGTACTTGCTGGGAACAGACACGAGTGCTATTTGCACTGTGTATGGCAATGGGAGCGCAATGTGACTTTCCTTACCAGAAAACAACTCTT